>NC_057800.1:638423896-638604192 GCF_018294505.1 Triticum aestivum | reverse complement strand
CGGGCTCGGAGGGCCGCGGCGGGTGGCGGCGGCGCTTGACACGTGGCGGCACGCCAGTGGTGCGGGCGCGGTGGCGCGGGCGTGTCCGGCGGGTGCGGACACGTCCGGCGGCGGAGGGGACGAATTTTTGGGTTTTGGGACCCAAAAATTGGACGGGGTGCACATATTTATAGCTAAGAGGAGGTAGGAGTGTCCAAATGGAGTGTATTTTTTGCCCACACGATCGTGATCCGACGGCGGAGGGCATGGAAGTGGTTTGGAAGGGTTATTGGGCCATTCTGGAGGGGTGTTGGGCTGCAACACACAAGAGGTCTTCCCGGTTACCCGGTTAACCGTTGGAGTATCAACGGACTCCAAATGGCACGACATTTAACAGGCGGTCTACTGGTGGTGTACCAAGGCCACTTGGCAAATCTCGGTCCATTCCAAGAACGTTTAACACCCGCTCACGAAAAGAGACAAAAGGGGGACGCCGGTGCACGTGGGAGTGTCGGATTGCAAAACGGACAACGGGGAAAATGCTCGGATGCATGAGACGAACACGTATGCAAAATGAGATGCACATGATGACATGATATGAAATGCATAACATGAACAAAATGCAGAACGAAGACAAAAACCCAACCACGAAGGGAAATCTCATAATTTAAAGCCGAAAATGGCAGAGTCAGAGTTACAATTATGGCAAGTTACATCCGGGGTGTTACTTCGCTAAACACTAGTTAGGAGTGGAAATCTCTCACTCCGCCTATCTTCCCTCTTCGACGCCCCAATCACCAAACCGTGAACTTCAACTGATGCCAAAGATTACAGCGAAGGACGCCATCACGAAGGAGCTCGGGGTGACCATTGAAGACCTACTACTGGGTATTTCGCGGCATCTCCGGCACGCCGCAGACGGCGTGATCCTATGTCGGTTCGTGCGTGTCAGCTACCACGTGGCTACCTCCGTGTCCGAGACCCCATACTCTGGATGTGTTGCGGCCATTGGAGGCCTTCCCACATGTACGCGCTCACGCAATGTTCTACATGCCGCTAGGGGATGCGTCTGCTATCTGCCAGGCTCTCCGGGTGGAAGAGGGACCCGCAATCTTGCACCACCACGAGGCGATCATTGTTAAAAAGCGTACTAGAAAAAAAATCATGCTTACGAATAAAATCCAGAATCATTATGAAGACGCAAAGAGGTTAGATTTGGTTTTTACCAAGTATTAAAGATTGATGTAGGGTGTGTTTGGTAGCACGTATGGAACTAGCCTAGTTGTTCTCCTCTCATACATGTTGAGTGTAGACATGTTGAGTTCATGCAGTTGTTGTTGTTTGGTAGCGATGTATGCGCTGAGACATGCTGAGCTGAGACTTTGTTTGGCAGCCTGCATGTGTTTAGACATGCTGAACAATTTCGGATTCCGAATATTTTTTTGAATGATGAACAAAATCGAAAAAATGTGAACACAAATTTAATCATATTTTGAAAATTTAAACAAAATTTGAAATTCTAGACATTTTTTAGAAAATTAAAATAAAATTTGAAATTCTGAACTTTTTTGAAAATTTGAACATATTTGAAATTCCTAGTTTTTTGGAAAATTTAAAGAAATTTTTTTAAATTTTAAAAAATTAAAAAATTTAAATAAAATTTGAAATTGTGATTTTTTTTCAAAATTCAACAAATTTTGATTTTCTTTTGAAATTCCGAACCTATTTTAGTTTTTTGAAAAATTGAAATTCTGAACATTTATTGAAAATTCAAACAAAATTTGAAATTATGAACATTTTTTGAATTTAAAAAAATGAAATTCTAAACTTTTTCAAAAATTTAAATAAATTTTGAAATTCTAACCTTTTTTGGAAATTTAAACAATTTTTGAAATATAAACATATCTTGACGTGGTCTAGTGGGTGGGGATGAGTGTCAGGGCCATCATGTCTGCCTCCATGCACCCTGTCTGGGGTGCATGAGATGAGCATGGCTGAGGGCTCTTTTATGCATCAGATGAGCATAGCCCAGGTGAGCCCATGCACCCTACCAACCAAACAAAAGTGGGTCGGATTAGAAACTTTTGCCCTCATACACTCTTCATGCACCCTACCAAACACACCCATAGATTCCCACAGCTAGGTTCTACCTCTCAGCCGTTACAATGTTCTCCCATTCAAGGACCAAAGGAACGATTCCTCTACCAATATCCACACATATGAAATCAACAATCCAACACAGCTTCGGCCGTCCAGAATGAATAACTACCATATACTAGAGAAGGTGTGGAGCAGCCTTCGGCGGAGTGAATTTTCTCGGGAGAGGGAGATGGAGGGCGCAACCTTTAAGGACTACGTTGTTTCTGGAGGGCTGCCCCTCCTCACATATATACATATATAGGCGCATTGGAAGGAGATCGGCGTGGAGGAGGGGATCCCTCCCCTATGGTCGGCCGCACCAAGGAGGGGACGATTCGAGACCGCGAGGATACAGGCCGGGAAGACACAGGACACCGAAGCCATGATGTGATAGCCTGGCTTATTAGGGATGATAGACTACTCATATCAATAAGGAATTCCTTCTTTTCCGGGAGCCCATTCGGACAGAACTCCAAAGTTAAGCGTGGTCAGCTTGGAGTAGACGTATGTGCCAAGAGGGAACGTTTCTGTGGCCCGATGAGGACGTCGGTTCCTCTGAGTGAGGGTGTATGTGATAGCCTGGCTTATTAGAGATGATAGACTACTCATATCAATAAGAAATTCCTTCTTTTCCGGAAGCCCATGCAGACCGATCGGGAAGTTGCTCCCGGGTGTGTCCGGGGTGTTACATATGAAGACGCAAGCCACTAAGGTCGTGAAGCCCCGAGGCCAAGCATCCCAAGACCAAAAGTCTTTGGCCTCAGATAAACTCTCCTGGAGGCCGCTAGTCGCCGAGCCCGGAGATGTTCGAGACAAGGATACCAAAGGCTAGACTGCACCAACCGCTGATTGGAAAGGAGTCCGCTTGGATTTCGTTTTGGAGGAAGCCAGACTCCAAAACTCCAAACAAGTTTAGGAGAATAATAATGATGACTACCTACATCTATCTATAAATCTAAAACAAAGCAGGAGTAGGGTGCTACCTCAACCACGATGGTCTAAGCCCTGGGTGAAATCCCTTTCCGAACTCCCTCTCGTACTTCCGGCTACACTTGCCACCCTACCGAGGGCACTAACGGTTTTCTGCATCGTCAACATGGCTCATGACGGTGTTGCAAAGGCCCGGCTGCAGAACACCCAACATAATGGCTCATGTTTCAAAGTTCTTGTCTAGCAAATCTTCGATCGAAACCCGACTGATGTTGCAAACCTACGAGTGCAACATGGGTTCATGTTGCAAACACTCGTGGTTGAGGTAGCAGACGGCTTGCGACCTGTCGAGTCTTGGTCTTGCAAAAGATCAGGTGGCCAATGCACGCCGTTGTAGAAGAAAAGAAAAAGTGGTCTCTTTTTGTTTGAAACGGTCAATGGGTGATTTCGCTGCTCACCCATCCACCACACCCGAAGTCCATCCCTTTCCCGTGCATTTCCTTCCTCTTTCCCCCGGCTGACCGACCAGCTACCACCAACCCAACCAAACCAACGCGGCAAATTCTTCTCCTCTCCAGTCTACCTCCGCCTGTGTCCTAGCGCTGCCGCCGTGCCGTGCCTCAGCGCCAGCCGCCGCCGACGCCTGAATCCCGTACCACGCCCCCACCCCCAACACCCCCGCCTCTCACTCCCCTCGTGCCCATCGCCGATCCCGTTTCCCCTCACCGCAGCATCGCGTTCCCGCGGCCTCCGCCCCTTCCGCAACCTTCGGCCATTGGTTTGTGAGGTATGATCTTGTTTTCACCCGGTGGCTAGTCTAAACACTGCTGATCTCCGCAATTTCTGGGTACGCCGGTGCGCATCCGGCACATCATATTGATCAGCCCCTGTTTTTCCTGTAGTTCAGGACTCTGTTATAGATTAATTACAGATTATGGGGACAGGGAATTTACTTTATAGATCGGTTGTTACTAGTTCGTCTGGAGGCAGCCACATTGGCCCTTTGTGGGCAACCTCCTTCCATGATCGGAGCTCATCAACAATCTTAGATATCAGACTGTGGACCGTGCATGCCTTTTAATTGAAAGTTCAGGATTCTTGACGTCAATTCTTTTTTACTAGCAATTTTCGGCCATGATCGTTACTCATAGACGTCGTGGACGCCCGCATTCACCGTGATAATAGAAACTGCTGTTATGCTTTGGTGCGCCGTGAAATAGGATCATTTCATTCATGTAACGAGTGCTCTGCTGGGCCATGTTTGCATCAGATGGTGTAGCTCATATGATCACATTCTTAACTGAACCGCGCAACCAGCTCATGTTCCCGCGCAATTGAGTATCTACCTCCAGCTCCCTGCCTAGTTTTTGTTGCATTGATGTACCTCTTCTCTCAATCTTGGGCGATGATCATGACAGTTCTAGACACCATGGACGCCCGCAAGAATCTGCTACGCATTCCTGCCCTGTAAAGTAGGAACATATCATGTAAGGCGTGCTATGGTGGGTCTGTTTGCGTTCGATAGCGTGGCGTCGATGATTACATCTTAATTGAACTGGGCAACCAGGTCATGTTCCCGCGCAGTTGAGTAGCTCATTTAAATTTAATTCCTAACTACACCATGCAAACTTTGAGCCTTTCATATTTAACTGCTTCGAGTCACATGACATTAAGCTACCTTGATCCTGTGAAATCTTTGAAGTTGAACTTTCCTTCAGCAGAGTCTTCAAGATTTGAGCACCACAGGCAACAGCCTCCTACATCCTAGTGTCGGTACTTGGTAGGGTAATCTTCCCTGGTCCCCAGAAGCTGACTTCTATATGAGAAGCTTGAACAGAGCATGTGAACCATCCTGAAATCTGATGCACATGTGGACCATCCTGGTCGTGAGGCTTCCACCGATCAGTCTTTAATTAGGCTATGCAAATGGCTCTGCTAGCAAGGCTATCTCTTGCAAGCTCTGAAGCAAGAGAGTCTAGTTTGGAAGAAAGACATGCTGGTTCTGATGAACAAACTTTGGAACAATCAACGGAGGAAGCATCTCATTTTGACAGTGATTCGCAGGTTCTTCTAGTCAGCTCTTCGGTTGATGGTAGTCTTCCTAATACCGGTCAGCTTGATAGGGAGTGTGACATTGACAATGGGATGATAGGGGTACCAAGTGATAGGACAAATTACAGTGGTGATGCGTCTGGAGAGGTTGCTGACGGGGGGCTTTCTGTCTCTTCCGCCCCTCAAAGGGAGAATGTAATCCTGCCAAGATTGGGTGATATCTGCATGGAAGGGCCATCTGTTCGGCGGCAAACAGCTGACAGGGGATTCCCCAGAATAATATCGTCGTCATCCATGGATGCCCGGGGTGATTTCTCTGCCATCGAGAATCAGGTACGCGAGCTAATCAATGATTTGGGAAGCGATTCCATAGAAGGTCAGAGATCAGCAACATCAGAGATTCGCCTTCTAGCTAAACACAACATGGAGAACAGGATTGTCATTGCTAATTGTGGGGCTATAAACTTGCTGGTTGGCCTTCTTCATTCACCAGATGCCAAAGTCCAGGAAAATGCAGTGACGGCCCTCCTCAATTTGTCACTCAGTGATATTAATAAGATTGCCATCGTGAATGCAGATGCTGTTGATCCACTCGTCCATGTCCTGGAAACAGGGAACCCTGAAGCTAAAGAGAACTCAGCAGCTACTTTGTTCAGTCTCTCATTTATTGAAGATAACAGAGCGAGGATTGGACAATCTGGCGCCGTAAAGCCTCTCGTGGACTTGCTAGGAAATGGGAGCCCACGAGGAAAGAAAGATGCGGTTACTGCATTGTTTAATTTATCCATACTTAATGAGAACAAGGGTCGAATTGTGCAAGCTGATGCTCTGAGGCACCTAGTTGAGCTCATGGACCCAGCTGCTGGAATGGTCGATAAGGCTGTAGCTGTCTTGGCAAATCTTGCTACGATACAAGAAGGGAGGACTGCGATTGGGCAGGCGCGTGGTATTCCAGCCCTTGTTGAAGTTGTCGAACTGGGTTCAGCGAAAGCGAAGGAAAATGCTGCTGCGGCATTGCTTCAGCTATGTACAAACAGCAACAGGTTTTGTAACATAGTTCTTCAAGAGGATGCCGTGCCCCCTTTAGTCGCCCTGTCACAGTCAGGAACACCACGCGCAAGAGAAAAGGTTTGCCACTTCCTCACTTCCTATAAAAAACTTTACAACTAGAAGAAAAATAGTTACAAAATCTTCTTGTTAAGCATTTGAATTTGTTGCAGGCGCAGGCTCTTCTCAGCTACTTCCGCAGCCAAAGACATGGGAACTCAGGAAGGAGATGATAATGATGATGGTCCTACGATTATTTTATAGTGTACATCAAGCATTTCCCTGGATTTCTCAGATGATGGTTATTGTTGTGGCGCTGTGTACTGCTTATAGTCAGATTGAGATTGTGCTCATCATCTCAAGCTACTGGTGGATTAGTTGGTGTGTTTGTGACCGGTCGTTGTTGTTGTTGAGATGGTGTATTTTTCAGGTTTATATTTTTCTACAGCTTGTCTATTGGTATCTGTTTCACTGAGATTTAGTTTCGTACATGTTATTAGCTGATTCAAACAGTGATCTAACCTGCATGCTTTCTCTTCTCTGCCTAGACTTGAGAGATACTAGCGCTCTGATGTGTGTGATCTTGTGACCGTAGGTTAGGGCAGCGTATGTACTGACGTTCTGTGATAGAACTGAAATCAGTAGTTAGTGTCCGGCGTTAACCCTTTTATTCCAGGTGTCAGACAACAAGTGTATGTCTACATGCTCATTGTGATTCTGTCAATCTTTTGGTTATGCATTGATTGTTTTGATGTGGTATGTCTACATGCTCATTGTGATTCTGTCTACATGCTCATTGCAAATCCATCTAGTGGAGATCATTGAGCAGGTTCAGAAAGATTTTTCAAATGGTCCTTCTAGTGCCTTAGTAAATCATGTAGCCGACAAGTTTGGTTGGTACTGTTTAGTGTTTACAGTTACAGGTGCTGTTTGGTTGCAAATGAAGTTGGTTTGGTTTGATTTTTCTACATTTCTCTCTAGGGCGTGGCTAGGAAATTGGTTAGATTCTTGTCCATGAAGTTGTGAAAAATTTAAATTCTTCTACATTGAATGGGTAGCTACAGCAATAAATTTGGATAATTTCAAAATAATTTTTGTAACAACAAAATATGTTCATGATTTTAAGCAGGTCCGTGTATTTTATGGAACCATGGTTGAAAAGGTAGGCCCATTCACATATGGATATATATTCATACATAAACTTTTGAACAAATGGCACACATTTAGCTAGAAAGTCGTCTATTTTAAATTTATAGTAAACTAAAGCAAAAGGTTGAATAAAATAAAAATAAGTAAAAGGAGAAGAAAAAATATAAAAAGAGAAAAATATATATACTAAATTGAAAAAAATGTCAGATGGCTAAGACAAAATGAATTTGAAAAATGGTCTAGATATATGGGAAGCGTTTCCGGACACCACTAATTTTGCATACAAATGAAGATGTTCGCGAAGATTTGACACGGACAATAGGTTTGTATCCCCACGAAATTCCTTGACTCGGGCCACACTGTTCAACCATGACGGGGTCTGTCCTGCGATAGTTGAGCCCATGATGCTTTAGGTTTTTTTTTTGAGAAACTGATGCTTTAGCTTTTTTTGGAACAACTAATGCTTTAGCTTTTTCTTTTTGGAGAGTCACTGATGCTTTAGCTGTGCTGCACATCCGGATTCCCGGATTGGGCCGGGATATGTCTCGCTTTGCGCGAGAGAAATGATGCCCTCATGAGCGCCATAAAAGGGCCGGCCCAACTTGGCGTGCGTATTATTATTTTTCACCTTTTATAGTTTTCACCTTTTTTTCAAATATATACTGCCTCCTTCCATCTATATAGCCTAATGCGTTTTCAAGACCGCCTTTGAGTATCGACAAGATTAATAGTACATGATATGCATAATGTGAAAATTATATCATTGGAAGCTCCTTTCACATACGAATTTGCCGGTATGCTTTGTGTAAGTTGCATGTCATATATTATTGCTCTAACATTTGGTCAAAGTTAGCCTCGTAAAATGCATTAGGCCCTATATAGATAGAAGGACGGAGTATATATATTTGAAAAACTTAATGTGCTTACAATTTTTTAAAATGTTCACCGTGAATCTGAAAAATTGTCGACACGGTGTTAAAGTTATTTATTTGAAATTTTTTTCTTGTTGTTAGTATTCCATAAATGTTTGTGACATTTAAAAAAAATGTTCATGTGTTTCAGAAAATAAGTACGTTCCATGTTAAAAAAAATTATACAATGTAAAAAAAAGTTTGTGCAATTCGAAAATGTATCATACCATTCAAAAATGCATGTTACATCTTAGAAAATTTTCACGCATTTTAAAATTTTGTTCTTGATGTTATTAGTTTTAGAAAATGTATAAAAATGGTCACATAATGTAATAAAATGTTTTGTATCATTCAAAAATTATATATCAATGTTCATTTGAAAAACATTTAAGACACATTCAAAATTATATTGAAAAACGTGTATTTTATATAATTAAAAAATATTTTTTATTTTTTTTATACTTTTATGAATAAATATTTTATATGTATACAAAAAATGTACAATATGATTAATAATAGACATCAAAATATATACTTAAGTAAATGTTAATCATGTATAAAAAATGTTTATGATTTATGCCAATAGTTTACAATGTGTAAAAAATGTAGACATGTGTTAGAAAAAAACCCGATGAAAACCAAAGAAAGAAACCGGAGAAAATAAAAAACTCAAAGGAAATAGTAAAAAGTGATAAGAAAGCAGAGAAGAAACACACATGTCCGCCGCTGTTAATTACCTTGTGGAGAAGCTAGTATGTTCGTAATGAAGTGGTTCATAATAAACCAGGACCACCAACAGAGGTCTCTGTTTGTTTTCTTCAATGTTACCTGGATTCAATCATCGGAATTAAACTGAATATGAATGTCGATTCACGTAAAGGGAGTATGGTCATATCCCTTGATCAGACTGCTAAAAATAAAAACGCTCCGGCTCCAGGTGCTGCTTCCCGTTGATGACCTCCAACGCAAGGGTGGGTCAAGTTGAATTCTGACGGTTCACAAGTATCGAATGAGAGAAGCTGGCACAGGCATGATTCTCAGAGATGATACATGAGCAATCATCTTTTCACATGCAGGAAGTTGTACTCTTGTATGGATGCATTAGAAGTGGAGCTTTGCGCGTGTAAAAAGAGGGTTTAGCCTTTGCCCTACAAAGGAGTGATTTGCCTATCATTATTGAACGGGATTCAGTCAATGTAGTGAACATGATCCAGAGCATTAAAGTTGACAGATCAATCTATGCTCACTTAGTGCATGAGATAAGAAGCTTAGAAGCATTTGTAATTCTTGTATTACTCACATACCGCGTTCTCAGGATAAAGCCAGTGATAGGTTGGCTTCTTTTGCTAGACCTAATGATAGATCATTGACCTGGTTAGGGTCAGGACTAGTCGAGGTCTTTGAGATACTCCGAGAGGATTGTAAATTTATTATGATTGAGTAATACGAGTTTTATCCCTGAAAAAAAAACCTTTGACTGTCAAACTTTATAGAGTTGACCAAGTTTGTAGAAAATAATATGAATATTTATTGTAACAAGTTTATATGATGTGAAAATATATGCAATGATGAATGCAATGGTATTGATTTGGTGGTGTATATGTTAATATATTTTTCTACGAACTGGTTGAAAGTACATAAAGTTTGACTTTAGACAAACCTAATATGATTTTCTGATTTTTTGGGAAAGTTTTTTTCCCTGATTTTATTTCTCAACTTCTTGTAAACGACATGGCTATCATTTGAGAAATAAAGTCTTATTACTGTCAAGTAAAAACAAAATGCTTCAGTTTTTTTTTGTTTTTTTTTAGGATCAACAAAATGCTTCAGCTGTGTTGCACGCAGGGTGGGTGCATATATGTTGCGAAGCCATAGCCACGTTCAAGCTAAGCCCTGCATGCATCCCGTGCAAAGCGGATCCAGCTGATCTGACCCGACAGCCGCATTAGTCGCCTTCCTTCACTTGGTCGTCTCCCTCAGCGCAATGAATTAGCGGCGGGGAACAAAATCGATCGCCACGGAGTTATCCTGCTTCCCGCGTTCCTCTCCGACCCGAACCCGACAGCCAGGTCGGCGCAGTGCAGTCGAGGGTGCTCAACCAGCATCTCTCTCGATCGGCAGAGAGTCCCGTGGCGGCGACGATGATCGCCGTGAGCCGGCGGCGCCACAGCACCGCCGCGTGATCCCAAGAGATTCACAGGCGCTGGTCCTTCCACCTGAAGATCCGATCCGGCCAATCTGTTCGTCGTCGTAAGAGTCCACGTAACCCACGGATCCTCGTCTCGTTTCGTTTGAATTCCTAGCCTTATCCATTAGGCGGTTAGGGCAGAATCGCATTCCGCGAGATCCTTTCTTCTTAAACGAAGCCAGATACGTTTAATTCCACACATGTCGTGTATCCCATTCCCGGCAATAATGCCCGTGTTTACGTTTTGCAGATTCGGCGCGGAGGATCGAAGAACGCGCGGCGCGTTTGATTAGATTAGGTTAGACTCGGGAAAACAGATCCATGGCCATGGCTAAACGGGAGAAAACCTTGGCCGTACGCCCCGTACCTGCACCGGTACCCGTACCCGAGGCTCTCCCGACGCCGTCGGCGACGCCGGTGTCGGCAACGGCGCCGACGTCCGCGAGGTCGGTCAGGTGGGGCGACCTCGAGGACGCGGCCGGCGGGCTGGAGCGGCCGCTGCTGCGGCAGCGCGGTTCCAACACCACGTCGCAGATGGCCGTCGTCGGCACCAACGTCTGCCCTATCGAGAGCCTCGACTACGAGTGCGTATCCCTAAACCCTATCTACCGCGATCCTCTGAACTTCGTCCTAAATTCTGTACTAATCTGCGATAGATCTCAGGATCGTGGAGAACGACGTGTACAAGCAAGACTGGAGGTCGAGGGGGAGGATCCAGATCTTCCAGTACCAGGTCCTCAAATGGCTCATGGCGCTCCTCGTGGGATCCTTCGTTGGCCTCGTCGGATTCTTCAACAACATCGCCGTCGAGAACATCGCCGGCTACAAGCTGCTCCTGACCAGCAACCTCATGCGGCAAAACAGGTATACCTAGTCAGACATGTACACCACCAATGCCATCTCCCAAAGACCGAAACAATGCACGGCGCATCATCTCTATCTCCGTGGCTTCAGGAACCTGGGAGCGTTCCTGCTATACATGGCCTGCAATGCGGTTCTCGCGGGATCCGCAGCTGCGATTTGCGCCTACTTAGCTCCCGCGGCAGCCGGCTCCGGCATACCGGAGGTGAAGGCCTATCTGAACGGTGTCGACGCCCACTCCATCCTAGCGCCCAGCACCCTCTTCGTGAAGGTCAGACCACTTTCTTTCTAACTCACTGCCAATGGATGTTTCGGTGCACATTGGACAGGATTAAGTTGTGACTTTGGGACCTGCAGATTATTGGCTCCATATTGGGGGTGTCTGCCGGTTTTATGCTGGGCAAAGAAGGGCCTATGGTGCACACTGGTGCCTGCGTTGCCGCCATGCTCGCCCAAGGGGGGTCGCGCAAGTATGGCCTCACGTGGAACTGGATCAGGTACTTCAAGAACGACCTCGACCGTAGGGATCTCATCACCTGCGGTGCTGCGGCCGGCGTCACTGCAGCATTCCGCGCCCCCGTAGGCGGCGTCCTCTTTGCGCTCGAGGAAGCAACGACTTGGTAAATTTTTACTACTACTAAAACTGTGCATGTTCTATTTCCAATCCTGATTTTGTCGGAAATGCTACAGTGTTTATTCCTTGGGAAAGTGCAGTTTCACCCAAGGTTGGTTTCACATAAATTCATCATCTGTCACATGGAATCACCCCTTTGGTATTCTTTGGTCCTGATAATATGATCACATTGAACTGTGGAATGAAATTTGTAGCGAGATCTTTTCAATTTTCAAACCGGGCTAATCCCCTCCCATTACTTCCATATAACAGAAACCCTTTGTCCTTCTGATCTCTCAGGTGGCGGAGTGCGCTTCTGTGGAGGACATTCTCCACAACGGCAATGTCGGCGATAGTGCTGCGGTCGTTGATAGAGTACTGCCGCAGCGGCAACTGCGGCCTGTTTGGCAAAGGGGGTCTGATCATGTTCGACGTCAGCTCGCGGGTGACGACTTACACTGCCACTGACATCGCCGCGGTCATACTGCTCGGCATCCTCGGCGGGCTGCTCGGAGCTCTCTTCAACCACTTTGTCGACCAGATCCTCCGCAGATACGGCGTCATCAACGAGTAATCTTCATCCGAATTAACCTCCTTATGAAAGGAAAGCATTTCTCGGAGAGCTTCAGGAAGTTGGATCACTGAATGGTTTGAATTTGCAGGAAGGGTGCGCCGTACAAGATCCTCATGACGGTGTTCATCTCACTTGTCACCTCGTGCTGCTCCTTCGGCCTGTCGTCGCTGTCTCCCTGCGTCCCGTGCCCGCCCGAGCTCGCCCCCGGCAAGTGCCCGACCATCGGCCGGAACGGCAACTACAAGAAGTTCTGGTGTCCGGCGGGGCACTACAACGCGCTGGCCTCTCTCTTCTTCAACACCAACGACGATGCCATCCGCAACCTCTTCAGCGGCGGCACGGACAGCGAGTTCGGGGTGTACACTCTGCTCACGTTCTTCATCGGCGTGTACACCCTTGGCCTGATCACCTACGGCGTGGCCGTGCCGTCGGGCCTCTTCATCCCCGTCATCCTCTCGGGTGCCTCCTTCGGCCGCCTCGTGGGCAAGATCTTCGGCTCGGGCCTCGACACGGGCCTCTTTGCGATCGTCGGCGCGGCCTCCTTCCTCGGCGGCACCATGCGGATGACGGTGTCGGTGTGCGTGATCCTGCTGGAGCTCACCAACGATCTCCTGCTGCTGCCGCTCATCATGCTGGTCCTGCTCGTCTCCAAGACGGTGGCGGACTGCTTCAACAAGGGCGTCTACGAGCAGATCGTGCGCATGAAGGGGCTCCCCTTCCTGGAGGTGCACGCCGACGCGTGCATGCGAAGCCTGGTGGCCAGCGACGTGCTGTCCGGGCCGGTGATCACCTTCTCCAGCGTGGAGCGCGTCGGCTCCGTGGTGAACACGCTGCGGCGCACGGGCCACAACGGGTTCCCAGTGATCGAGGAGGAGCCGTTCGCGCCGGCGCCGGAGCTGTGCGGCCTGGTGCTGCGCTCCCACCTGATCGTGCTGCTCAACGGCAGGACCTTCACGAGGGCCCCCGTCAAGACCGGCGCCGCCGAGGTGTTCCGCAAGCTCAAGCCCTTCGGCTTCGCCAAGGTGGGGTCGTCGGGGAAGGCGATGGAGGTGGACGAGCTGAGGCTCACCGAGGAGGAGATGGACATGTACGTGGACCTCCACCCGATCACCAACCGGTCGCCCTACACCGTCCTGGAGAACATGTCGCTGGCCAAGGCCGCCGTGCTCTTCCGCGACCTCGGCCTCCGGCACATGTGCGTCGTGCCCAGGACCCCCGGGGTAAGAACTCACTGCCCAGCTCCGCCATTACTTGCCGCCATTTCTACCATCCTCTGACCACGCGTGCGTGTGCATTGCAGAGACCGCCGGTGCTGGGGATCCTGACGCGCCACGACTTCATGCCGGAGTACATCCGCGGGCTGTTCGAGAACGTCCTTCGCGAGTAGAGGAAGATCGCGGTCATTTTCTTTGCATATATTTTACGCACGTTTTCTTTTTTCTTTTGCACATATTAAAGTATTTTTAGTTCTACTACTGTCTACTGCAAAGCTGCGTTTAGTTTTATTAGTGAGTCCCTTAGCTATTTTAGGCTCACTTGCTAGCACCCCGCGAAGAAGTGGTGTGATCGACCCTGAATTAGTGGATTTTATTGAAGTTGTAAGCAAATCATCGATAATTAGTGCTCACTATTTTATTGGCATGCCTGATATCGATTGATAGCCATTGTCAACTCCGTGATGAGATGCTTATCGTTGACCGAGAGCCATCGTTGTCGCCATGATTTTTCACTACGATCTATAGGCGCCACCACCATGCGTCGGTGGGAGGAACTGTCGAGTACAGTTTTGGTGTCTAAATTCCAACTTTGATAATGAATTGCTTGCTTCCCACACACGCGCACACACACACAAAAAAAATTGCGTGAACAAAGTCTAAGTTCAGACAAAAGAGATTGTTGACAAATTAACCAAGAAGGCTGTTGAGGAATTCCTGAGAAGACTATATAAGGCCATAAAGGCTGGCTATAGTGGTGGTATTATAACTGATATCATGCATTCGAGAATATCAAACATACTGATAAGAGAGGGTTAGATTAACATAGGTAGATACCGTATCATATTAAATGATATACTACTTTGTGTCATGTATGATAATAAATATGATCATCTATGATACTACTCTATGATACTATGCACTACTCCTATGAAGGTAGTATCATACACTAGTATCATATGCATGATACTAGTATATGATACTCCCCACTTAAGTAGCCTAAGGGTCAGGATACGCCATGATGTGCGTGAATGTAACGCCCCGAGACCGTTGCGCCAGGTGTCTTCCAGTTATTCGCTGTTTTTGCCATGTCATTCGCTTGTGTGTTACATCTTGCCATGTCATCATGTGCATAACATCATCATGTTTTCAAAACTTGCATCCGTCCGGGTTCTCCAAGTTCTTTCCGTTGTCCGTTCTGAGCCCAGACACACTTGCACGCGCGTGCGGCACGTCTGAAATAGTATTTTATAAGTGGCTGGAAAATGTTCTCGGAATGGGTTGAAAGTTGGCATTGCGGTATTGTTATGTTGTCAATACGCCGCCCACCAAGTTTCATCGCATTCGGAGCTCGTTTGTTGCCCCAACGGATAACTATAGCGGCACCGCTGCCGGTCTAACGTCGGACGTTTTCGGTCTCCGAAAACTGCTGTCGGATCTCTCCCTCTCTCTCTCTCTCTTCTCTCCTCTCAGCCCGAGGCCTTCGTTCCATAGCCCACTAGCCCCAGCTAGGCCCGCTTGTCTTTGTCGACCTCTCTCAGACCCCCTCGCGTGCGCGTCCGAAACTTTCCCGATCCCGAATCGGGCTGTCGTTACCGATGGGTCCGGATCATCCCCAAACATCTATAAAGTATCATCGGTTTCTCGTTGGAGTCTCCTAACCTAATTATCTCGGACCGTTCGATTACAATTGGAGGGGCTAGGATGCCCCTACCCAAATCAACTAGCTATATATAAGGAGGAAACCCTAGTTTTTAGGCCACTCACTACAAGAAATTTGTTAATCCATGACGGATTTCTATTGACGTTTTTAAAACTGTCATGGATGGCATGGTATAGCCCGCCAAGCCTGCCCAAGCCCGCTAAAGCCCATCTAATCTTTACCCATATAAAATGCTAACCCTAACCCTCGTCCTCGGCTCCTCTTCTCTCCCTCGTCCGCAGGCCCCTCCTAACTCCCAATCGCCGCCACCTACTACCTCGCCTCCCTCCTCCCACAACTCTCCGTCAGCGAGCAGTAGATGAGCCCGCCCCCGCTGCCGGCCGCCTACACGCCGGTGTGCCCTTCCTCACCCCAGCGGCGGCGCTCGGATCTCGCCCCGCCCTGCCGCGGCAGAAGACCAAGCCGGCGAATTCGCTCCTCCGCCCGATTCACCTCCACCCAGGCCGCCTCTCGCCTTCACCCGCCCTCGACGCGCAGGGATTCCCGCATTTGTTCAGGTGCCGATGGATCTGCTCTCCCGCATCCTCTTCTTCCTCTCGCCCCCGGATTTCCTGTTCTGATTCGCTTCTCCCTCCTCAGATGGACGCGGAGGACGCGCTGGGCTTCTGGGAGGACGACGCCATCCGCTTCATCTTTGGCGAGGATGTGGACGCCAGGGTAGATACGACGGCGGCACCGGTGCGAGTGCCTTCGACAGGTCGCTCATGGAGCTCCGCGTCTTCTAGGAGGTCTTCTCCAGGGTGCCGGGCAGAAGGAGGGCGATGTCTGGTGAGGCTTTGCTTCTCTCCATACCCTCTGTCCCACAATGTTTTTCGTTCTACATCCATGCACTCGTTCCAAACAAGATAGGTAATGCATTTCTGTGATGAAGATCTGTGATATTTTCTCTTTTTCTCTTTGAGATACTATGGACATATACTGTACAACAACAAAACAATCTGTTGCACTAGGTTTTTTGTTGCTTACATAAATCAAAGCATGCATGCTGCAACGTCGACTTGTTTGTTTCATATGATTATATATTGCAGTTGTCCTCCTTTACTGCTCAATAGTTGGTAGGTATGTTGTAAATAGTTGTTCTGGGTTGTGCACCTTGCTAAATTTTAATTTGTGTGCACTATATTTGTATCCAACTGTGTAAATTTGTAATATACTATGTTAATTGTGGTCTTGTCTCTAGTAGCACAACCTTAAGACATAATCCCTCTGTCCCCAAATACATGGTGTATAAATTCAGTCAAGAAGTCATTTCTTTCTAAGTTTGACCAAATATGTAGGAGAAAATATCAACAACTACAGTGTTCAATAAATATATTATGAAAGTATATCTAGTGGTGGATATATTGATGTTGGTTTGACATTATTTATGTTCATATTTCTGTACATAATCTGCCATCTATTTTGGGGACAGAGTATTGCTACTTTCTTTCTTAAGCATGAAGTTTGCTCACACGATTTATTGCAACTGTCCCGCTTAAATATGAACTGCAAGTTCTTTCATTATGTGCATGTTGCAATAATCTGTTGTATATGATGCTCCTGTTCTTTATCTGTTAAGTATGTGCCTGACCTTTACTGCTCCTAGTTGGTAGGCTGTTGTAAATAGTTGTTTTGTGTTGTCCGCCTTGCTTAATTATATTTCTTCCATGTATTGGTGTCCGTCTGTGTGTAAGCACGGAGTATATATGTTCTGTTAAAATAGCTCTTCGAGACACGATTTTTGCTACTGTATTAATAGAGCGACATGTTTTTTAGCGTTTTGTTCTCAAGTCAATTCATTAATCTCAATCAAATGACTAAGAGTAAGATTGTTTGCTTTGTAGTTGTACACTGCTAATTCAGAAGTCCGATGTGTGTTGTCTGATTTTTTGAATAGTAATTGCCTACAGCATTTATCCTGCCAGCTTTTAGAATTGAGAAATTCATACCATTTTATATCTAAATGAAGAAAAACTCGTATATGTAGATTCTGTAGGTACATGCTTGTTCTTATCTGCAGTTTTATTGCATGTATTGAGAAAAAGTGCCATGGCTGCCACCTTCCATGTCCTCCCTCCGCCTCATCATCCCCGGTGAGCTCGCCAAGAACACCATTCTTGAATGTCTATGAAGTTTGGACAGTGCACTGAATATTCATACACTTTACTCAAACATCTATTTGCCCTTATGTTCTGCTATGGCACTCGCTCAATTTGCATTTGTGAATTATGATGTTTGCTGGAAGTAAACTTGACTGAAAATACACATAATTCATGCTTGTTCTTCCAACCAAAAACTCAGTCCATGCTTTTGGTCTTTTACTTACATTAAATGATTATTGAGATGTCCCTTTGTCGCTGAATAAGATAATTTGGAATCCAGCTCTTGAAAATGTTTGGTTGAGTTACTTCATGAGCACAACACTTCTTACTGCTGGCTATTTTCTTTTCTTTTCTCACCGTGCGAGCACTAGCAGTGTAGATTTTGTGAGATCTGCTAGTTAGTTAAGCAACTACTAGAATTTTGGATAAGACGTGATTCAGTTTTTACATTTGTTGCAATTCTCTTCTATCTATTTATATCTAACATATCTAATGGTCTTGTAAATATGCTAGGTATGATTGCATAGTAGGCTACTTGGTGCTTCCAATAACAATCAGCATGGCATGATACATAGTTTCCATCAGGAGGGCCGACGCCAAGATGAATAATAACTTCAATAGTTTAAATGTTCTCTTTGTGTGAGCTGGATTGTACTATTTCCTAACTTTGTTGAGTGATATTTTGTCAACCTATATTGTAAAATTATCATTTCCTGATAATTTTGTAAACTTCTATGTTGTAAATACATGTGGATGATTGCATGTTGATTCATATATGTATGTATGAAACTTTGGAAATACTTTGTCTTGGGCCATAGTTTGCATTATAATTTGTGGAACGCATTCTGCTTAAAAATGTAGTTGTTGAAAATTGGGCCGAATGAAATAGGCTAATGGGAAGAACTAAATTTAAATTGCCCCAAAATCCGTGACGATTTCTGTGACAGAAAATAGTGTCCATGTAGGCAGCCACGTCATTGCAGTTGGTTAATTGAAAATCCTACGTGGCGTCAATCCATGACGGACTGTTCCGTCACAATGATTTGGGCCTGGGGCAAATCCATGACGGTGAAAATCCGTCATGGTCAGCATGATGCCAAATTATCACGCGATATACATGACGGACATCGACTCCATCATGGGTGGGCACCCATGATAGTTTTCTCCTAGTCCATGACGGGCTGTCACCATCACGTATTAACAAATTTCTTGTAGTGACTTGTCCCATCCATCCTCCTGCCCGCCGCCACCTACCTGCCTTTCTCTCCACCTCGGGATCCTCCCGATCCAAATCCACCCGAGCGCCTCCACCTTGATTTCAGAACTGCCCAATCAGAGCCCTCCCATGGCTCCCCTCGACTCCTCCCTCCTCCTGGCCGAGGAGCCAGCCCGCAACCGCATCAAGCTCCTCCCCGAGCACCGCGCCCGCGTCTAGCAGATGAGCGCCGCCCCTCTCCTTCACGTGGTCTCTCCCTCCCTCCGGTTCTTTCTCTGTCTCCCTCTGAATTCTTCTCTCTCCCGATCTTCTCCAGGGAACCCCGACGCCGACAAGCAGCAGCTCCCGCATCCCCGACTCCCTGCAACCTCCCGTCCGCGCCGTTTCTTGCCGGACCTTGCCGGTGAGACCTCTCCGCCGTGCGCCCTGATTGATGCCCTCTCTGACCTCCCCTGCTCTCCCTCTCTCCTCGTTTGAACAGGAAGGAGCAGCACCACCCACATCCATGGAGCCACCCTTGCCTCGTCTCTGCCCGGTGGATCCGGACGCCCAAGAGCCCGCGCCAATTCCCTGCCGCCGCGCCTTCGCCAATTCCCCGCCGCTGCCATCTGCTTCCCCTACAACGAGAAGAGCAGCCGCCACCTCGTGCCTGAGGGGCGCGCTCGTCCCTGAGCCCCATGCGCCAGCCTCGACCTCCTCCTCGCCGGAGCCCCGCACAAGCCGCCGCTGCAGGTCGTCCTCAACGCCTTCTGAAGGAAATATGCCCTAGAGGCAATAATAAAGTTATTATTTATTTCCTTATTTCATGATAAATGTTTATTATTCATGCTAGAATTGTATTAACCGGAAACATAATACATGTGTGAATACATAGACAAACATAGTGTCACTAGTATGCCTCTACTTGACTAGCTCGTTGATCAAAGATGGTTATGTTTCCTAACCATAGACATGAGCTGTCATTTGATAAACGAGATCACATCATTAGAAGAATGATGTGATTGACTTGACCCATTCCGTTAGCATAGCACTTGATCATTTTAGTTTACTACTATTGCTTTCTTCATGACTTATACATGTTCCTATGACTATGAGATTATGCAACTCCCGATTACCGGAGGAACACTTTGTGTGCTACCAAACGTCACAACGTAACTGGGTGATTATAAAGGTGCTCTACAGGTGTCTCCGATGGTACTTGTTTAGTTGGCATAGATCAAGATTAGGATTTGTCACTCCGATTGTCGGAGAGGTATCTCTGGGCCCTCTCGGTAATGCACATCACTATAAGCCTTGCAAGCAATGTGACTAATGAGTTAGTTGCGGGATGTTGCATTACGGAACAAGTAAAGAGACTTGCCGGTAATGAGATTGAACTAGGTATTGAGATACCGGCGATCAAATCTTGGGCAAGTAACATACCGATGACAAAGGGAACACCGTATGTTGTTGTGCGGTTTGACGGATAAAGATCTTCGTAGAATATGTAGGAACCAATATGAGCATCCAGGTTCCTCTATTGGTTATTGATCGAAGACATGTCTCGGTCATGTCTACATAGTTCTCAAACCCGTAGGGTCCGCACGCTTAAAGTTCTGTGACAACCGGTATTATGAGTTTTTGTGTTTTGATGTACCGAAGGTAGTTCGGAGTCCCGGATATGATCACGAACATGATGAGGAGTCTCAAAATGGTCGAGACATAAAGATCGATATATTGGATGACTATGTTCAGACACCGGAAGTGTTTCGGGAGGTTTCGTACATTTACCGGAGTACCGGGGGTTACCGGAACCCCCGGGGAGTATATTGGGCCTAATGGGCCTTAGTGGGAGAAGAGGAGGGGCGGCCAAGGGAAGCCGCGTGCCCCCTTCCCCTCTAGTCCGAATTGGACAAGGAGGGGGCCGGCGCCCCCCTTTCCTTCTCTTCCCCTCTCCCTTCCTTATCCTCTCATACTCCCGGTGGGAGTAGGATTCCCCCCTTGGCGCGCCCTCATCCTTGGCCGGCCGCCTTCCCTAGCTCCTTTACATACGGGGGCAGGGGGCACCCCATAGACACAACAATTGATCTGTTGATCTCTTAGCCGTGTGCGATGCCCCCCTCCACCATAATCCACCTCGGTTATATCGTAGCGGTGCTTAGGTGAAGCCCTGCATCGGTAGCTTCATCAACATCGTCACCACACCCTCGTGCTGACGAAACTCTTCCCCGAGATCTAATGGATCGTGAGTTCGCGGGATGTCACCGAGCTGAACGTGTGCTGAACGCGGAGGTGTCGTACGTTCGGTGCTGAGGGTCGGTCGATCGTGGAGACGCACGACTACATCAACCGCGTTGTTATAACACTTCCGCTTAACGGTCTACAATGGTACATGGACGACACTCCCCCCTCTCGTTGCTATGCATCACCATGATCTTGCGTGTGTGTAGGATTTTTTTTGAAATTACTACATAACCCATCAGTGGCATCAGAGCCAGGTTTATGCATAGATGTTATATGCACGAGTAGAACACAAGTGAGTTGTGGGCGATACAAGTCATACTGCTTACCAGCATGTCATACTTTGGTTCAGTGGTATTGTTGGATGAAGCGGCCCGGACCGACATTACATGGACGCTTACACGAGACTGGTTCTACCGACGTACTTTGCACATAGGTGGCTGGCGGGTGTCAGTTTCTCCAACTTTAGTTGAACTGAGTGTGGCTACGCCCAGTCCTTGAGAAGGTTAAAACATCACTAACTTGACAAACTATCGTTGCGGTTTTGATGCGTAGGTAAGAACGGTTCTTGCTCAGCCCATAGCAGCCACGTAAAACTTGCAACAACAAAGTAGAGGGCATCTAACTTGTTTTTGCAGGGCATGTTGTGATGTGATATGGTCAAGGCATGATGCTATACTTTATTGTATGAGATGATCATGTTTTGTAACGGAGTTATCGGCAACTGGCAGGAGCCATATGGTTGTCGCTTTATTGTATGCAATGCAATCGCCTTGTAAAAGCTTTACTTTATCACTAAGCGGTAGCGATAGTCGTGGAAGCAATAGTTGGCGAGACGATAACGATGTTATGATGGAGATCAAGGTATCGCGCCGGTGATGATGGTGATCATGACGGTGCTTTGGATATGGAGATCAAAGGCACAGGATGATGATGGCCATATCATATCACCTATATTGATTGCATGTGATGTTTATCCTTTATGCATCTTATTCTACTTTGTTTGACGGTAGCATTATAAGATGATCTCTCACTAAATTTGAAGGTAAAAATGTTCTCCCTGAGTATGCACCGTTGCCAAAGTTCGTCGTGCCGAGACACCACGTGATGATCGGGTGTGATAAGCTCAACGTTCATCTACAATGGGTGTAAGACAGTTTTACACACGCAAAATACTCTGGTTAAACTTGACGAGCCTAGCATATGCAGATATGGCCTTGGAACACTGAGACTGAAAGGTCGAGGTGAATCATATAGTAGATATGATCAACATAGTGATGTTCACCATTGAAAACTACTCCATTTCACGTGATGATCGGTTATGGTTTAGTTGATATGGATCATGTGATCACTTAGATGATTAGAGGGATGTCTATCTAAGTGGGAGTTCTTAAGTAATGTGATTAATTGAACTTTAATTTATCATGAACTTAGTACCTGATAGTATTTTGCTTGTCTATGTTATTGTAGATAGATGGCCCGTGTTGTTGTTCCGTTGAATTTTAATGCGTTCCTTGAGAAAGCGAAGTTGAAATATGATGGTAGCAATTACACAGACTGGGTCCGTAACTTCAAGATTATGCTCATTGCTGCACAGAAGAATTACGTCCTGGAAGCACCGCTAGGTGCCAAACCCGCTGCAGGTGCAACACCAGATGTTATGAACGTCTGGCAGAGCAAAGCTGATGACTACTCAATAGTTCAGTGTGCCATGCTTTACGGCTTAGAACTGGGACTTCAACGACGTTTTGAACGTCATGGAGCATATGAGATGTTCCAGGAGTTGAAGTTAATATTTCAAGCAAATGCCCGGATTGAGAGATATGAAGTCTCCAATAAGTTCTATGGCTGCAAGATGGAGGAGAATAGTTCTGTCAGTGAACATATACTCAGAATGTCTGGGTACCATAATCACTTGACTCAGCTGGGAGTTAATCTTCCGGTTGATAGTGTCATTGACAGAGTTCTTCAATCACTGCCACCAAGCTACAAGAGCTTCATGATGAACTATAATATGCAAGGGATGGATAAGACGATTTCTGAGCTCTTCGCAATGCTAAAGGCGGCGAAGGTAGAAATCAAGAAGGAGCATCAAGTGTTGATGGTCAACAAGACCACCTGTTTCAGGAAAAAGGGTAAAGAGAAGAAGAAAGGGAACTTCAAGAATAATGGCAAACAAGTTGTTGCTTAAGAGAAGAAACCCAAGTCTGGACCTAAGCCTGAGACTGAGTGCTTCTACTGCAAGGGGACTGGTCACTGGAAACGGAACTGCCCCAAGTATTTGGCGGATAAGAAGGATGGCAAGGTGAACAAAGGTATATGTGATATACATGTTATTGATGTGTACCATACTAGAGCTCGCAGTAGCACCTGAGTATTTGATACTGGTTCTGTTGCTAATATTTGCAACTCGAAATAGGGACTACGGATTAAGCGAAGACTGGGTAAGGACGAGGTGATGATGCGCGTGGGAAATGGTTTCAAAGTCGATGTGATCACCGTCGGCATGCTACCTCTACATCTACCTTCGGGATTAGTTTTAGACCTAAATAATTGTTATTTAGTGCCAGCGTTAAGCATGAACATTATATCTGCATCTTATTTAATGCGAGACGGTTATTCATTTAAATCTGAGAATAATGGTTGTTCTATTTATATGAGTAATATCTTTTATGGTCATGCACCCTTGAAGAGTGGTCTATTTGTATTGAATCTCGATAGTAGTGATACACATATTCATAATGTTGAAGCCAAAAGATGTATAGTTGATAATGATAGTGCAACTTATTTGTGCCACTGCCGTTTGGGTCATATTGGTGTAAAGCGCATGAAGAAACTCCATACTGATGGACTTCTGAAATCACTTGATTATGAATCACTTGGTACTTGCGGACCATGCCTCATGGGCAAGATGACTAAAACGCCGTTCTTCGGAACAATGGAGCGAGCAATGGATTTGTTGGAAATCATACATACTGATGTATGTGGTCCAATGAATATTGAGGCTCACGGCGGGTATCGTTATTTTCTCACCTTCACAGATGATTTGCGCAGATATGGGTATATCTACTTAATGAAACATAAGTTTGAAACATTTGAAAAGTTCAAAGAATTTCAGAGTGAAGTGGAAACTCATCGTAACAAGAAAATAAAGTTTCTATGATCTAATCGTGGAGGAGAATATTTGAGTTCCGAGTTTGGTCTACATTTGAAACAATGTGGAATAGTTTCGCAACTCACGCCACCCGAAACACCACAGCGTAATGGTGTGTCCGAATGTCGTAATCGTACTTTACTAGATATGGTGCGATCTATGATGTCTCTTACTGATTTACCGCTATCATTTTGGGGTTATGCTTTAGAGACGGCTGCATTCACATTAAATAGGGCATCATCGAAATCCGTTGAGACGATGCCTTATGAACTGTGGTTTGGCAAGAAACCAAAGTTGTCGTTTCTTAAAGTTTGAGGCTGTGATGCTTATATGAAAAAGCTTCAACCTGATAAGCTTGAACCCAAATTGGAGAAATGTGTCTTCATAGGATACCCAAAGGAGACTGTTGGGTACACCTTCTATCACAGATCTGAAGGCAAGACATTTGTTGCTAAGAATGGATCCTTTCTAGAGAAGGAGTTTCTCTCGAAAGAAGTGAGTGAGAGGAAAGTAGAACTTGATGAGGTAACTATACCCGCTCCCTTATTGGAGAGTAGTTCATCACAGAAACCGGTTCCTGTGACACCTACACCAATTAGTGAGGAAGCTAATGATGATGATCATGAAACTTTAGATCAAGTTACTACTGAACCTCGTAGGTCAACCAGAGTAAGATCCGCACCAGAGTGGTACGGTAATCCTGTTCTGGAGGTCATGTTACTTGACCATGACGAGCCTACGAACTATGATGAAGCGATGATGAGCCCAGATGCCGCAAAATGGCTTGAAGCCGTGAAATCTGAGATGGCATCCATGTATGAGAACAAAGTATGGACTTTGGTTGACTTGCCGGATGATCGGCAAGCCATCGAGAATAAATGGATCTTCAAGAAGAAGACTGACGCTGACGGTAACGTTACTGTCTACAAAGCTTGACTTGTCGTGAAAGGTTTTTGACAATTTCAAGGAGTTGACTACGATGAGACCTTCTCACCCGTAGCGATGCTTAAGTCCATCCGAATCATGTTAGCAACTTCCGCATTTTATGATTATGAAATTTGGCAAATGGATGTAAAGACTGCATTCCTGAATGGATTTCTGGAAGAAGAGTTGTATATGATGCAACCTGAAGGTTTTATCGATCCAAAGGGTACTAACAAAGTGTGCAAGCTCCAGCGATCCATTTATGGACTAGTGCAAGCCTCTCAGAGTTGGAATAAACGTTTTGATAGTGTGATCAAAGCATATGGTTTTATACAGACTTTTGGAGAAGCATGTACTTACAAGAAAGTGAGTGGGAGCTCTGTAGCATTTCTAATATTATATGTAGATGACATATTGTTGATTGGAAATGATATAGAATTTTTGGATAGCATAAAAGGATACTTGAATAAGAGTTTTTCAATGAAAGACCTCGGTGAAGCTGCTTATATATTGGGCATCAAGATCTATAGAGATAGATCAAGATGCTTAATTGGACTTTCACAAAGCACATATCTTGATAAAGTTTTAAAGAAGTTCAAAATGGATCAAGCTAAGAAAGGGTTCTTGCCTGTTTTACAAGGTGTGAAGTTGAGTAAGACTCAATGCCTGACCACTGCAGAAGATAGAGAGAAAATGAAAAGTGTTCCCTATGCTTCAGCCATAGGCTCTATCATGTATGCAATGCTGTGTACCAGACCTGATGTGTGCCTTGCTATAAGTCTAGCAGGGAGGTACCAAAGTAATCCAGGAGTGGATCACTGGACAGCGGTCAAGAACATCCTGAAGTACCTAAAGAGGACTAAGGATATGTTTCTCGTTTATGGAGGTGACAAAGAGCTCATCATAAATAGTTACATCGATGCAAGCTTTGACACTGATCCGGACGATTTTAAGTCGCAAATCGGATACGTGTTTATATTAAACGGTGGAGCTGTCAGTTGGTGCAGTTCTAAACAAAGCGTCGTGGTGGGATCTACGTGTGAAGCGGAATACATAGTTGCTTCGGAAGCAGGAAATGAAGGAGTCTGGATGAAGGAGTTCATATCCAATCTAGGTGTCATACCTAGTGCATCGGGTCCAATGAAAATCTTTTGTGACAATACTGGTGCAATTGCCTTGGCAAAGGAATCCAGATTTCACAAGAGAACCAAGCACATCAAGAGACGCTTCAATTCCATCCGGGATCAAGTCCAGGTGAGAGACATAGAGATTTGCAAGATACATACGGATCTGAATATTGCAGATCCGTTGGCTATGCCTCTTTCACGAGCAAAACATGGTCAACACCAAGGCTCCATGGGTGTTAGAATCATTACTGTGTAATCTAGATTATTGACTATAGTGCAAGTGGGAGACTGAAGGAAATATGCCCTAGAGGCAATAATAAAGTTATTATTTATTTCCTTATTTCATGATAAATGTTTATTATTCATGCTAGAATTGTATTATCCGGAAACATAATACATGTGTGAATACATAGACAAACATAGCGTCACTAGTATGCCTCTACTTGACTAGCTCGTTGATCAAAGATGGTTATGTTTCCTAACCATAGACATGAGTTGTCATTTGATAAACGGGATCACATCATTAGAAGAATGATGTGATTGACTTGACCCATTCCGTTAGCTTAGCACTTGATCGTTTTAGTTTACTGTTATTGCTTTATTCATGACTTATACATGTTCCTATGACTATGAGATTATGCAACTCCCGATTATTGGAGGAACACTTTGTGTGCTACCAAACGTCATAACGTAACTGGGTGATTATAAAGGTGCTCTACAGGTGTCTCCGATGGTACTTGTTGAGTTGGCATAGATCAAGATTAGGATTTGTCACTCCGATTGTCGGAGAGGTATTCTGGGCCCTCTCGGTAATGCACATCACTATAAGCCTTGCAAGCAATGTGACCAATGAGTTAGTTGCGGGATGTTGCATTACGGAATGAGTAAAGAGACTTGTCGGTAACGAGATTGAACTAGGTATTGAGATACCGACGATCGAATCTCGGGCAAGTAACATATCGATGACAAAGGGAACAACGTATGTTGTTATGCGGTTTGACCGATAAAGATCTTCGTAGAATATGTAGGAACCAATATGAGCATCCAGGTTCCACTATTGGTTATTGATCGGAGACATGTCTCGGTCATGTCTACATAGTTCTCGAACCCGTAGGGTCCGCACACTTAAAGTTTTGTGACGATCAGTATTATGAGTTTTATTGTTTTGAAGTACCGAAGGTAGTTCGGATTCCCATATATGATCATGGACATGACGAGGAGTCTCGAAATGGTCGAGACGTAAAGATCGATATATTGGATGACTATGTTCAGACACCGGAAGTGTTTCGGGAGGTTTCAGACATTTACCGGAACCCCCGCTCTTGGTTGTCCTTAAATATTGCCTTGGGTGCCTTGGGCATCCCCAATCTTAGGCTCTTGCCACTCCTTATTACATAGTCCATCGAATCTTTACCCAAAACTTGAAAACTTCACAACACAAAACTTAACAGAAAACTCGTAAGCTCCGTTAGTATAAGAAAATAAATCACCACTTAGGTACTGTTGTGAACTCATTCTAAATTTATATTGGTGTAGTATCTACTGTATTACAACTTCTCTATGGTTCATACCCTCCGATACTACTCATAGATTCATCAAAATAAGCAAACAACACATATAAAACAGAATCTGTCAAAAACTGAATAGTCTGTAGTAATCTCGATCAAACGTATACTTATGGAACCCCAAAAATTCTAAAATAAATTTCTGGACGTGAGGAATTTATTTATTAATAATATGCAAAAATAATTAACTAAATATCACTCTCCAGTAAAAAATGGCGGCTAATCTCGTGAGCGCTAAAGTTTCTGTTTTTTACAGCAAGATTGCAAAGACTTTCCCCAAGTCTTCCCAAAGGTTCTACTCGGCACAAACACTAATTAAGAGAATAAAACCACATCTAAACAGAGGCTAGATAAATTTTTTATTACTAAACAGGAACAAAAAGCAGGGAACAAAAATAAAATTGGGTAGCCTCCCAACAAGCGCTAACGTTTAACGCCCCTAGCTGGGCATGATGATTTCAATGATGCTCATATAAAGGATAAGAATTGAAACATAAAGAGAGCATCATGAAGAATATGACTAGCACATTTAAGCCTAACCCTCTTCCTATGCATAGGGGTTTTGTGAGCAAACAACTTATGGGAACAATAATCAACTAGCATAGGAGGGCAAAACAAGCATAACTTCAAAACTTTAAGCACATAGAGAGGAAACTTGATATTATTGCAATTCCTACAAGCATATGTTCCTCCCTCATAATAATTTTCAGTAGCATCATGAATGAATTCAACAATATAACTATCACATAAAGCATTATTTTCATGATCTACAAGCATATAAATTTTATTACTCTCCACATAAGCAAAATTCTTCTGATTCGGAATAGTGGGAGTATCATAAGAGACTCGAATACTATAAATTGTTTCCACATTAAAAGAGCAATGACAAGTTTTATAAATATAATCATCACTACTCTTTATAGAATAATTGTCATCGCAATAGTCGTCATAAATAGGAGGCATGCTATCATCATAATAAATTTGCTCATCAAAACCTGGGGGACTAAAAATATCATCTTCATTAAACGTAGCATCCCCAAGCTTGGGACAAACATTAATTGCAGAAAATATATTCTCAAACATGTCATTCTCATCAAACATAGCATCCCCAATCTTGGGCCTTTTCATATCATAAGCATAATCACTCTCATCATTAATAGTATGGATAGCACCAATAGTATAGCAATTATGATCATCACAATGAGTAATAGGAGCAACATTATTTGGGATAGATACCTTTCTACCTTCGCTTCTTCGTCTTTTCTTTTTATTCTTCACATCATGTGTGGGTTCAATCCTCTTTTTGGAGCTCCTTATTAATGAGATTGGTTGAATAGAAGGCTCCTCCTCGTTACTTGATTCATCATAAGAAATAATAGGATGATATTGGGAAGTATCTTCCCTTTCATTAGTATTCTCTTCATCTTCTATTTGTTTTCTTTTCTTTATGTAATTGGCAATATAAGGATTTTCAATACAATTCACCGCACAATACATATAAATTTCCTCTAGATCAAAATCAAGAAGTTTATCACGGGCAAATACTGGAAGATAGTTAGTTATACGTTTCATTTCTTCATAACCCATAAGCAAACTAAGTTCATTATGATGTGCAAGGGAAATCAAGTTATCACAATTTTTGGAAACGACTAGATCATGAAACTATTTGCATCGGATGGTTAAATGACCACGTTCATTGCAAAGTTCACAAGTACGGCTAAGAAAATTAAAATTTCAGCACAAACATCTAGCCTTTCTTGCAACCATTTAGTTTCTACTCCCTCCGTCACATAATATAAGAACGTTTTTGACACTACACTAGTGTGAAAAACGTTCTTATATTATGGGACGGAGGGAGTAAGTACTTATGCCACTTGCAAAATCTATCTTCCCTAATTGGTGTGTACTTGCAAATTCTATGCACTCCACAAAAATCGACATGCTTATAAGAGACATTCTCATCATGACTAGTGTAATCATAATTAGTACTATGGATATTCAAAGAGTTCATACTAATAACATTGCAATCATGCTCATCATTCAAACATTTAGTGCCAAACATTTTATAGACTTCTTCTTCTAGCACTTGAGCACAATTTTCCTTTCCATCATTCTCACGAAAGATATTAAAAAGATGAAGCGTATGAGGCAAACTCAATTCCATTTTTTTGTAGTTTTATTTTATAAACTAAACTAGTGATAAAACAAGAAACAAAAATATTCAATTGCAGGATCTAAAGATATACCTTCAAGCACTCACCTCCCCGGCAACGGCGCCAGAAAAGAGCTTGATGTCTACTACACAACCTTCTTCTTGTAGACGTTGTTGGGCCTCCAAGTGCAGAGGTTTGTAGGACAGTAGCAAATTTCCCTCAAGTGGATGACCTAAGGTTTATCAATCCGTGGGAGGCGTAGGATGAAGATGGTCTCTCTCAAGCAACCCTGCAACCAAATAACAAAGAGTCTCTTGTGTCCCCAACACACGCAATACAATGGTAAATTGTATAGGTGCACTAATTCAGCGAAGAGATGGTGATACAAGTGCAATATGGATAGTAGATGATGGTTTTTGTAATCTGATAATATAAAAACAGCAAGGTAACTAATGATAAAAGTGAGCACAAACGGTATTGCAATGCTTTGAAACAAGGCCTAGGGTTCATACTTTCACTAGTGCAAGTTCTCTCAACAATAATAACATAATTGGACCATATAACTATCCCTCAACATGCAACAAAGAGTCACTCCAAAGTCACTAATAGCGGAGAAAAACGAAGAGATTATTGTAGGGTACGAAACCACCTCAAAGTTATTCTTTCTGATCGATCTATTCAAGAGTCCGTGGTAAAATAACATGAAGCTATTATTTCCGTTCAATCTATCCTATAGTTTGTACTAGAATAACACCTTAAGACACAAATCAACCAAAACCCTAATGTCACCTAGATACTCCAATGTCACCTCAAGTATCCGTGGGTATGATTATACGATATGCATCACACAATCTCATATTCATCTATTCAACCAACACAAAGAACTTCAAAGAGTGCCCCAAAGCTTCTATCGGAGAGTCAAGACGAAAACGTGTTCCAACCCCTATGCATAAGTTCACGAGGTCACGGAACTCGCAAGTTGATCACCAAAACATACATCAAGTGGATCACGTGATATCCCATTGTCACCACAGATAAGCACATGCAAGACATACATCAAGTGTTCTCAAATCCTTAAAGACTCAATCTGATAAGATAACTTCAAAGGGAAAACTCAATTCATCACAAGAGAGTAGAGGGGGAGAAACATCATAAGATCCAACTATAATAGCAAATCTCGCGATACATCAAGATCGTACCACCTCAAGAATACGAGAGAGAGAGAGATCAATCACATAGCTACTAGTACATACCCTCAGCCCCGAGGGTGGACTACTCCCTCCTCGTCATGGAGAGCTCCGGGATGATGAAGATGGCCACCAGAGAGGGATTCCCCCTCCGGCATGGTGCTGTAACGGGTCTAGATTGGTTTTCGGTGGCTACGGAGGCTTCTGGCGGCGGAACTCCCGATCTATTCTGCTCCCCGAAGTTTTTAGGGTATATGGATATATATAGGAGGAAGAAGTACGTCGGTGGATCTCCGGGCTGTCCACGAGGCAGGGGGCGCGCCCAGGGGGGTGGGTGCGCCCCCCACCCTCATGGGCAGCCCGAGACTCTTCTGGTCCATCTCCGATACTCCGTGGGATTCTTTTGGTCCCAAAATAAGTTCCGTGAAGTTTCAGGTCAATTGGACTCCGTTTGATTTTTCTTTTTTACGATACTCTAAAACAAGGAAAAAACAGAAACTGGCACCGGGCTCTAGGTTAATAGGTTAGTCCCAAAAAATCATATAAAATAGCATATAAATGCATATAAAACATCCAAAGTTGATAATATAATAGCATGGAACAATCAAAAATTATAGATACGTTGGAGACGTATCAGCATCCCCAAGCTTAATTCCTGCTCGTCCTCGAGTAGGTAAATGATACAAACAGAATTTTTGATGTGGAATGCTACCTAACATATTTATCCATGTAATCCTATTTATTGTGGCAAGAATATTCAGATCCATAAGATTCAAGACAAAAGTTTAATATTGACATAAAAATAATAATACTTCAAGCATACTAACAAAGTAATCATGTCTTCTCAAAATAACATGGCCAAAGAAAGCTATCCCTACAAAATCATATAGTCTGGCTATGCTCTATCTTCATCACACAAAATATTTAAATCATGCACAACCCCGATGAAAAGCCAAGCAATTGTTTCATACTTTTGATGTTCTCAAAATTTTTCAATCTTCACGCAATACATGAGCGTGAGCCATGGACATAGCACTATAGGTGGAATAGAATGGTGGTTGTGGTGAAGACAAAAAGGAGAAGATAGTCTCACATCAACTAGGTGTATCAACGGGCTATGGAGATGCCCATCAACAGATATCAATGTGAGTGAGTAGGGATTGCCATGCAACGGATGCACTAGAGCTATAAGTGTATGAGAGCTCAAAAAGAAACTAAGTGGGTGTGCATCCAACTCGCTTGCTCACTAAGACCTAGGGCATTTTGAGGAAGCTCATCATTGGAATATACAAGCCAAGTTCTATAATGAAATATTCCCACTAGTATATGAAAGTGACCACACAGGAGACTCTCTATCATGAAGATCTTGGTGCTACTTTGAAGCACAAGTGTGGTAAAAGGATAGCAACATTGTCCCTTCTCTCTTTTTCTCTCATATTTTTTTGGGCCTTCTCTTCTTCTTCTTTATTGGCCTTTCTTTCTTTTTCTTTTTTTCATTCGGAGTCTCATCCCGACTTGTGGGGGAATCATAGGCTCCATCATCCTTTCCTCACTGGGACAAGGCTCTAATAATGATGATCATCGCACTTTTATTTACTTACAACTCAAGAATTACAACTTGATACTTAGAACAAGATATGACTCTATATGAATGCCTCCGACGGTGTACCGGGATGTGCAAAGACTCATGAGTGACATGTATGAAAGAATTATGAACGGTGGCTTTGCCACAAATATGATGTCAACTACATGATCATGCGAAGCAATATGACAATGATGAAGCGTGTCATAACAAACGGAACGGTGGAAAGTTGCATGGCAATATATCTCGGAATGGCTATGGAAATGCCATAATAGGTAGGTATGGTGGCTGTTTTGAGGAAGGTATATGGTGGGCTTATGGTACCGGCGAAAGTTGCATGGTACTAGAGAGGCTAGCAATGGTGGAAGGGTGAGAGTGAAGGAAATATTCCCTAGAGGCAATAATAAAGTTATTATTTATTTCCTTATATCATGATAAATGTTTATTATTCATGCTAGAATTGTATTAACCGGAAACATAATACATGTGTGAATACATAGACAAACAGAGTGTCACTAGTATGCCTCTACTTGACTAGCTCGTTGATCAAAGATGGTTAAGTTTCCTAACCATAGACATGAGTTGTCATTTGATTAACGGGATCACATCATTAGGAGAATGATGTGATTGACTTGACCCATTTCGTTAGCTTAGCACTTGATCATTTAGTTTGTTGCTATTGCTTTCTTCATGACTTATACATGTTCCTATGACTATGAGATTATGCAACTCCCGTTTACCAGAGGAACACTTTGTATGCCACCAAACGTCAGAACGTAACTGGGTGATTATAAAGGTGCTCTACAGGTGTCTCCGAAGGTACTTGTTGGGTTGGCGTATTTCGAGATTAGGATTTGTCACTCCGATTGTCGGAGAGGTATCTCTGGGCCCACTCGGTAATGCACATCACTATAAGCCTTGCAAGCATTGCAACTAATGAGTTAGTTGCGGGATGATGTATTACGGAACGAGTAAAGAGACTTGCCCGTAACGAGATTGAACTAGGTATTGAGATACCGACGATCGAATCTCGGGCAAGTAACATACCGATGACAAAAGGAACAACGTATGTTGTTATGCAATCTGACCGATAAAGATCTTCGTAGAATATGTAGGAGCCAATATGGGTATCCAGGTCCCGCTATTGGTTATTGACCAGAGAGGTGTCTCGTTCATGTCTACATAGTTCTCAAACCCGTAGGGTCCGCACGCTTAATGTTCGTTGACGATATAGTACTATGAGTTATGTATGTTGGTGACCGAATATTGTTCCGAGTTCCGAATTAGATCACGGACATGACGAGGAACTCCAGAATGGTCCGGAAGTAAAGATTGATATGTGGATAGTAGTGTTTGATCTCCGAAAGGGTTCCGGAATTCACCGGAAGGGGTTCCGGATGTTTCTCGAAATGTTTGGGCACGAGAACACTTTATCTGGGCCAAAGGGGAAAGCCCACGAGCTTTTTGGAAAGCACAAAAGGAAGTTTTGTGGAGTCCAGGGGCCAGATGCCAGGGTCCCTGGCATCTGGGTCCAGACGCCAGGAACCCTGGCGTCTGGCCCTGGAATCCGAGAAGGACTCTTGCCTTTCGGGTGAAACCGACTTTGTGGAGGCTTTTACTCCAAGTTTTGACCCCAAGGCTCAACATATAAATAGAGGGGTAGGGCTAGCACCCAAAAGAGATCAAGAAACACCAAGCCGTGTGCCGGCAACCCCGTTCCTTCAAGTTTATCCTTCGTCATAGTTTTCGTAGTGCTTAGGCGAAGCCATGCGAAGATTGTTCTTCACCAACACCATCACCACGCCGTCGTGCTGCCGGAACTCATCTACTACTTCACCCCTCTTGCTGGATCGAGAAGGCGAGGACGTCACCGAGCCGAACGTGTGCAAAACTCGGAGGTGACGTGCTTTCGCTACTTGGATCGGTCAGATCGTGAAGACGTACGACTACATCAACCGCGTTGACATAACGCTTCCGCGAATGGTCTACGAGGGTACGTAGGCAACACTCTCCCCTCTCGTTGCTATGCATCACTATGATCCTGCGTGTGCGTGGATTTTTTGTGAAATTACTACGTTCCCCAACAGTGGTATCAGAGCCAGGTTTTATGCGTAGATGTCATATGCACAAGTAGAAAACAAGTGAGTTGTGGGCAATATAAGTCATACTGCTTACCAGCATGTCATACTTTGGTTCGGCGGTATTGTTGGATGAAGCGGCCCGGACCGGCATTACGCGTACGCTTACGCGAGACTGGTTCTACCGACGTGCTTTGCACACAGGTGGCCGGCGGGTGTCAGTTTCTCCAACTTTAGTTGAACCGAGTGTGGCTACGCCCGGTCCTTGCGAAGGTTAAAACAACACCAACTTGACAAACTATCGTTGTGGTTTTGATGCGTAGGTAAGAACGTTTCTTGCTAAGCCTAGTAACAGCCATGTAAAACTTGCAATAACAAAGTAGAGGACGTCTAACTTGTTTTTGCAGGGCATGTTGTGATGTGATATGGTCAAGACATGATGCTAAATTTTATTGTATGAGATGACCATGTTTTGTAACCGCGTTATCGGCAACTGGAAGGAGCCATATGGTTGTCGTTTTATTGTATGCAATGCAATCGCCCTATAATGCTTTACTTTATCACTAAGCAGTAGCGATAGTCGTAGAAGCATAAGATTGGCGAGATGACAACGATGCTACAATGGAGATCAAGGTGTCGCGCCGGTGACGATGGTGATCATGACGGTGCTTCGAAGATGGAGATCACAAGCACGAGATGATGATGACCATATCATATCACTTATATTGATTGCATGTGATGTTTATCTTTTATGCATCTTATCTTGCTTTGATTGACGGTAGCATTATAAGATGATCTCTCAGTAAATTTCAAGATAAAAGTGTTCTCCCTGAGTATGCACCGTTGCCAAAGTTCGTCATGCCCAGAGACCACGTGATGATCGGGTGTGATAAGCTCTACGTCCATCTACAACGGGTGCAAGCCAGTTTTGCACACGCAGAATACTCAGGTTAAACTTGATGAGCCTAGCATATGCAGATATGGCCTCGGAACACTGAGACCGAAAGGTCGAGCGTGAATAATATAGTAGATATGATCAACATAGTGATGTTCACCATTGAAAGCTACTCCATTTCATGTGATGATCGGTTATGGTTTAGTTGATTTGGATCACGTGATGACTTATATGATTAGAGGGATGTCTATCTAAGTGGGAGTTCTTAAGTAATATGATTAATTGAACTTTAATTTATCATGAACTTAGTCCTCGTAGTATTAGGATATCTATGTTGTAGATCAATAGCTCGCTATGTAACTCCCGTTTTTTATATGTTCCTAGAGAAAATAAAGTTGAAAGATGTTAGTAGCAATGATGCGGATTGGATCCGTGATATGAGCATTATCCTCATTAATGCACAGAAGAATTATGTCCTTCATGCACCGCTAGGTGACGGACCTATTGCAGGAGCATATGCAGACGTTATGAACGTTTGGCAAAGCTCGGTATGATGACTACTTGGTAGTTTAGTGCACCATGCTTTACGGCTTAGAACCGGGACTTCAAAAACATTTTGAAAGCCACAGAACATATAAGATGTTCTAAGAGTTGAAATTGGTATTTCAGACTCATGCCCGAGTCGAGAGGTATGAGACCTCTGACAGTACTTTGCCTACAAGATGGAGGAGAATAGCTCAACCAGTGAGCATGTGCTTAGATTGTCTGAGTACTACAATCGCTTGAATCAAGTGGGAGTTAATCTTCCAGATAAAAAGGTGATTGACAGAGTTCTCTAGTCACTATCACCAAGTTACTGGAACTTCGTGATGAACTATAATATGCAAGGGATAACGGAAACGATTCCCAAGCTCTTCGTGATGCTGAAATTGACGAAGGTAGAAATCAAGAAAAACATCAAGTGTTGATGGTAAACAAAACCACTAGTTTCAAGTAAAGGGACAAAGGGAAGAAAGGGGAACTTCAAGAAGAACGGCAAGCAAGTTGTTGCTCAAGTGAAAAAACCCAAGTCTGGACCTAAGCCTGAAACTGAGTGATTCTACTGCAAAGGAACTGGTCACTGGAAGCGGAACTACCCAAGTAATTGGCGGATAAGAAGGATGGCAAAGTGAACATAGGTATATTTGATATACATGTTATTGATGTGTACTTTACTAGTGTTTATAGCAACCCCTCAGTATTTGATACTAGTTCAGTTGCTAAGAGTAGTAACTCGAAACGGGAGTTGCAGAATGAACAAAGACTAGTTAAGGGTGAAGTGACGATGTGTGTTGGAAGTGGTTCCAAGATTGATATGATCATCATCGCACACTCCCTATACTTTTGGGATTAGTGTTAAACCAAAATAAATGTTATTTGGTGTTTGCATTGAGCATGAATATGATTTGATCATGTTTATTGCAAAACGGTTATTCATTTACGTTAGAGAATAATTGTTGTTCTATTTACATGAATAAAACCTTCTATGGTCATACACCCAATGAAAATGGTTCATTGGATCTCGATCGTAGTGATACACATATTCATAATATTGAAGCCAAAAGATGCAAAGTTAATAATGATAGTGCAACTTATTTGTGGCACTGCTGTTTAGGTAATGTTGGTGTAAAGCGCATGAAGAAACTCCATGCTGATGGGCTTTTGGAATCACTTGATTATGAATCAATTGATGCTTGCGAACCATGCCTTATGGGCAAGATGACTAAGACTCTGTTCTTCGGAACAATGGAGCGAGCAACTGACTTATTGGTAATAATACATACTGATGTATGCAGTCCGATGAGTGTTGAGGCTCGCTGCGGGTATCGTTATTTTCTGACCTTCACAGATGATTTGAGCAAATATGGGTATATCTACTTGATGAAACACACGTTTGAAACATTTGAAAAGTTCAAAGAATTTTAGAGTGAAGTGGAGTATCATCGTAACAAAAATAAAAGTTTCTACGATATGATCGCAAAAGTAAATTTTTGAGTTATGAGATTGGACTTCAGTTAAAACAATGTGAAATAGTTTCACTACTCACGCCACCTGGAACACCACAGCATAATGGTGTGTCTGAACGTCATAACCGTACTATTATTGGATATAGTGCAATCTATAATGTTTCTTACCGATTAACCACTATATTTTTGGGGTTATGCATTAGAGACAGCTGCATTCACGTTAAAAAGGGCACCATCAAAATCCATTGAGACGACGCCTTATGAACTGTGGTTTGGCAACAAACCAAAGTTGTCGTTTCTTAAAGTTTGGGGCTGCGATGCTTATGTGAAAAAGCTTCAACCTGATAAGCTCGAACCCAAATCGGAGAAATGTGTCTTCATAGGATACCCAAAGGAGGCTGTTGGGTACACCTTCTATCACAGATCCGAAGGCAAGACATTCGTTGCTAAGAATGGATCCTTTCTAGAGAAGGAGTTTCTCTCGAAACAAGTGAGTGGGAGGAAAGTAGAACTTGATGAGGTAACTGTACCTGCTCCCTTATTGGAAAGTAGTTCATCACAGAAACCGGTTCCTGTGACGCCTACACCAATTAGTGAGGAAGTTAATGATGATGATCATGAAACTTCAGATCAAGTTATTACTAAACCTCGTAGATCAACCAGAGTAAGATCCGCACCAGAGTGGTACGGTAATCCTGTTCTGGAGGTCATGTTACTAGACCATGATGAACCTACGGACTATGAGGGAAGCGATGATGAGCCCAGATTCCGCGAAATGGTTTGAGGCCATGAAATCTGAGATAGGATCCATGTATGCGAACAAAGTATGGACTTTGATTGACTTGCCCGATGATCGGTGAGTCATTAAGAATAAATGGATCTTCAAGAGGAAGACAGACGCTGATAGTAGTGTTACTATCTACAAAGCTAGAATTGTCGCAAAAGGTTTTTCGACAAGTTCAAGGTGTTGACTATGATGAGAGTTTCTCACTCGTATCTATGCTTAAGTCTGTCCGAATCATGTTAGCAATTGCCGCATTTTATGAAATATGGCAAATGGATAAACAAAACTACATTCCTTAATGGATTTATTTAAATAGAGTTGTATATGATGCAACCAGAAGGTTTTGTCAATCCTAAAGGTGCTAACAAAATATGCAAGCTCCAGCGATCCATCTATGGACTGGTGCAAGCATCTCGGAGTTGGAATATACGCTTTGATAAGTTGATCAAAGCATATAGTTTTATACAGACTTGCGGTGAAGCCTGTATTTACAAGAAAGTGAGTGGGAGCACTACATCATTTCCGATAAGTATATGTGAATGACATATTGTTGATCGGAGATAATTTAGAATTATTCTACAAAGCATAAAGGAGTGTTTGAAAGGAGTTTTTCAAAGAAAGACCTCGATGAAGCTACTTACACATTGAGCATCAAGATCTATAGAGACAGATCAAGATGCTTGATTAGTTATTTCAATGAGTACATACCTTGACAAGATTTTGAAGTAGTTCAACATGGAACAGTCAAAGAAGGAGTTCTTGCCTATGTTGCCAGGTGTGAAGTTGAGTAAAGACTCAAAACCCGACCACAGCAGAAAATAGAAAGAGAATGATAAGTCATTCCCTATGCCTCAGTCATAGGTTCTATAAAGTATGCTATGCTGTTTACCAGTCCTATTGTATACCTTAGCATCTTTCTGGCAAGGGAGTACAATAGTGATCTAGGAGTAGATCACTGGACATCGGTCAAAATTATCCTTAGAGGACTAAGGAAATATTTCTCGATTATGGAGGTGATAAAAGAGTTACGTCGATGCAAGCTTTGACACCGATCTGGATGACTATAAGTCTCGATCTAGATACATATTGAAAGTGGGAGCTATTAGCTAGAGTAGCTCCGTGCAGAGCTTTGTAGACATAGAACTTTGCAAAATACTTACGGATCTGAATTTGACAGACCCGTTGACTAAAATTATCTCACAAGCAAAACATGATCACACCTTACTACTCTTTGGGTGTTAATCACATAGCAATATGAACTAGATTACTGACTCTAGTAAACCCTTTGGGTTTTGGTCACATGTCGATGTGAACTATGGGTGTTAACCACATAAAGATGTGAACTATTGATGTTAAATCACATGGCGATGTGATCTAGATTATTGACTCTAGTGCAAGTGGGAGACTGAAGGAAATATGCCCTAGAAGCAATAAAAAAATTTATTATTTATTTCCTTATATCATGATAAATGTTTATTATTCATGCTAGAATTGTATTAACCGGAAACATAATACATGTGTGAATACATAGACAAACAGAGTGTCACTAGTATGCCTCTACTTGACTAGCTCGTTGATCAAAGACGGTTAAGTTTCCTAACCATAGACATGAGTTGTCATTTGATTAATAGGATCACATCATTAGGAGAATGATGTGATTGACTTGATCCATTTCGTTAGCTTAGCACTTGATCGTTTAGTTTGTTGCTATTGCTTTCTTCATGACTTATACATGTTCCTATGACTATGAGATTATGCAACTCCCGTTTATCGGCGGAACACTTTGTGTGCCACCAAACGTCACAACGTAACTGTGTGATTATAAAGGTGCTCTACAGGTGTCTCCGAAGGTACTTGTTGGGTTGGCGTATTTCAAGATTAGGATTTGTCACTCCGATTGTCGGAGAGGTATCTCTGGGCCCACTCGGTAATGCACACCACTATAAGCCTTGCAAGCATTGCAACTAATGAGTTAGTTGCGGGATGATGTATTACGGAATGAGTAAAGGGACTTGCCGGTAACGAGATTGAACTAGGTATTGAGATACCGATGATCGAATCTCGGGCAAGTAACATACCGATGACAAAAGGAACAACGTATGTTGTTATGCGGTTTGACCGATAAAGATCTTCGTAGAATAGGTAGGAGCCAATATGGGCATCCAGGTCTCGCTATTGGTTATTGACCAGAGAGGTGTCTCGGTCTTGTCTACATAGTTCTCGAACCCGTAGGGTCCGCACGCTTAACGACGATATAGTACTATGAGTTATGTATGTTGGTGACTGAATGTTGTTCGGAGTTCCGGATAAGATCACGGACATGATGAGGAACTCTGGAATGGTCCGGAAGTAAATATTGATGTGTGGATAGTAGTGTTTGATCTCCGGAAGGGTTTCGGAATTCACCAGAAGGGGTTCCGGATGTTTCCCGAAATGTTTGGGCACGAGAACACTTTATCTGGGCCAAAGGGGAAAGCCCACGAGGTTTTTGGAAAGCACAAAAGGAAGTTTTGGGGAGACCAGGGGCCAGACGCCAGGGTCCCTGGCGTCTGGGTCCAGACGCCAGGGACCCTGGCGTCTGGCCCTGGAGTCCGAGAAGGACTCTTGCCTTTCGGGTGAAACCGACTTTGCGGAGGCTTTTACTCCAAGTTTCGACCCCAAGGCTCAACATATAAATAGAGGGACAGGGCTACCACCCAAAAGAGATCAAGAAACACCAAGCCGTGTGCCGGCAACCCTGTTCCCTCTAGTTTATCCTCCGTCATAGTTTTCGTAGTGCTTAGGCGAAGCCCTGCGGAGATTGTTCTTCACCAACACCGTCACCACACCGTCGTGCTGCCGGAACTCATATACTACTTCGCCCCTCTTGCTGGATCGAGAAGGCGAGGACGTCACTGAGCCGAACGTGTGCAGAACTCGGAGGTGTCGTGCTTTAGGTACTTGGATCGGTCGGATCGTGAAGACGTACGACTACATCAACCGCGTTGATATAACGCTTCCGTGAACGGTCTACGAGGGTACGTAGACAACACTCTCCCCTCTCGTTGCTATGCATCACCATGATCCTGCGTGTGCGTAGGAATTTTTTTGAAATTACTACGTTCCCCAACAGAGAGTGTGTATAATCCATTGACTCAACATTAGTCATAAAGAACTCACATACTTATTGCAAAAATCTATTAGTTATCGAAACAAAGTACTACGCGCATGCTCCTAGGGGGATAGATTGGTAGGAAAAGACCATCGCTCGTCCCCGACCGCCACTCATAAGGAAGACAATTGGACTCTGTTTGATTTTCCTTTTCTGCGATACTCTAAAAGAAGGAAAAAAACAGAAACTGGCACTGGGCTCTAGGTTAATAGGTTAGTCCCAAAAATCATATAAAATAGCATATAAATGCATATAAAACATCCAAAGTTGATAATATAATAACATGGAACAATAAAAAATTATAGATACATTGGAGACGTATCAGGGGGGCACCCCATAGACACAACAATTAATCTGTTGATCTCTTAGCTGTGTGCGGTGCCCCCCTCCACCAAAATCCACCTCGGTTATGTCATAGCGGTGCTTAGGCGAAGCCCTGCGTCGGTAGCTTCATCAACATCATCACCATGCCGTCGTGCTGACGAAACTCTTCCCCGAGCTCTACTGGATCGTGAGTTCGCGGGATGTCACCGAGCTGAACGTGTGCTGAACGCGGAGGTGTCGTACGTTCGGTGCTGAGGATCGGTCGATCGTGAAGATGTACGACTATATCAACCGCGTTGTTATAACGCTTTCGCTTAACGGTCTAGAAGGGTACGTGGACGACACTCTCCCCTCTCGTTGCTATGCATCACCATGATATTGCGTGTGCGTAGGATTTTTTTGAAATTACTACGTTCCCCATCACCTTCCCCACCGCCGGTGAAGCCCCGCAGGTCGCCGTGTGCCCCTGCTCTTCCTTCTCTTTCCCTCTCTTCCTCCCTGACCATTTCTCGCGCCCGTGTCCTGCATGAGCTCGTCACGCAGCCGCCGCCTGAATCCACCGCCTGCTGCCGTCCTGGACCTCACGTCGGATGCATCCCGCGCCACCGCTGACTTCCCCTGCTCTCGCTACGCTCGTTCTGTTCGAGCGTTGACCACAGCCCGCTCCAAGGCGCCAAGGCCCAGCTCCTTGGAGCCCAATGTAAGCAGCACCAGCCCCTCCAGATTCGGCCCGAGACTGTTTTTTTTGCGAACGAATTTGCCTATTTTAATCCAGAGAAACCAGTTTTGCAAGAAAAACCCCTAGACTTCATGCATATAATAACTCATGAATATTGCATCATATGTAAAAACTTTAAATATGTAAAATGCTTAGAATTTTGTCTAGTTTCATATTATGCAACTTTCATCCATGTTTAAAATGATGTTTGCATATAATTTGCTCTTATGTCATGTTAAAATGATTTATTTGATAACTAATTAACCGTAGCTCCATTTTAAATAAACTTTATATGTAATTGGGGTAGAAAATGCATAGATTAACATGATGCACTTACTTTGCATGTTTAACAACTCTAAAATTATGTTTAGGGCAGAACAGTAGCTAATTCAAAATATGCATATGAGGATTTTCCGGAATTATTGTTGTTGTTTCCGGTCTCATTTAAACTTGCCTAAATAGATAGTTTATTTATGCTTCACCCCTTGCCATGTCTAATAACATTTAATATTGTTGGGTACATAAATGAGAGAGAACTAAATAATTGAATGTGGTGTTTCGTCATTATGCAACTCGTTGCATATTGAGCTCCACTTAATTTGTAGTATTGTTTGTTGCACTTTGCCATGTCATGCCTCTTTAAACCGGACATGCATCATACTTGATTGTGCATCATGCCATGTTTATGCTTGTGTGTTTATCATGCTGCTTGCTTCTTTCCGGGTTGCTTCTCTCGTTAGCTTCGGTTTCGGTCCGGAGTTGTGAGGATTCGTTCGACTACGTCTGTTTTCCTTCTTCATGGACTCGTTATTCTTCCTTGGGGGATCTCATGCAAGATGACCATACCCTCGATATCACTTCTATCTTTGCTTGCTAGTTGTTCGCTCTATCCCTATGTCGCGCTACCTACCACTTGTTTATCAAGCCTCCCAAATTGTCATGATAGCCTCTAACCTTTTTCAACCATCCTAGCAAACCGTTGTTTGGCTATGTTACCGCTTTTGCTCAGCCCCTCTTATAGCGTTGCTAGTTGCAGGTGAAGTTGAAGTTTGTTCCATGTTGGAACATGGTTATGTTGGGATATCATATTATCTCTTATTTAATTAATGCATCTATATACTTGGTAAAGGGTGGAAGGCTCGGCCTTATGCCAGGTGTTTTGTTCCACTCTTGCCGCCCTAGTTTCCGTCATACTGGTGTTACGTTCCTTGATTTTGCGTTCCTTGCGTGGTTGGGGTTATGGAACCCCCTTGACAATTCGCTTTAAATAAAACTCCTCCAGCAAGGCCCAACCTTGGTTTTACATTTGCCTAACAAACTATAACTTTCCCTTGGGTTTTCGCGAGCCCGAGGGTCATCTTTATTTTAACCCCCCCCCCCCCCCCCCCCCGGGCCAGTGCTTCTCTAAGTGTTGGTCCGAACTGAGTAGACTGCGGGGCCACCTCGGGGAAACTTGAGGGCTGGTTTTACTCATAGGATGTCTCATCTGGTGTGCCCTGAGAACGAGATATGTGCAACTCCTATCGGGATTTGTCGGCACATTCAGGCGGTCTTGTTGGTCTTGTTTTACCATTGTCAAAATGTCTTGTAACCGGGATTCCGAAACTGATCGGGTCTTTTCGGGAGAAGGAATATCCTTCGTTGACCGTGAGATCTTGTGATGGGCTAAGTTGGGACACCCCTGCAAGGTATAAACTTTCAAGAGCCGTGCCCGCGGTTATGTGGCAGATGGGAATGTGTTAATATCCGGTTGTAGAGAACTTGGCACTTAACTTAATTAAAATGAATCAACCGCATGTATAGCCGTGATGGTCTCTTTTCGGCGGAGTCCGGGAAGTGAACACGGTCTTGTGTTATGCTTGAGCATAAGTAGTTTCAGGGTCACTTCTTGATCACTCTAGTTTCACGACCGTTGCGTAGCTTCTCATTTTACTCTTGTTTACGTATGTTAGCCACCATATTTGCTTAGCGCTTGCTGTAGCTCCACCTCATTACCTTATCCTACCCATAAGCTTAAATAGTCTTGAACTCACGGGTGTGAGATTGCTGAGTCCTCGTGACTCATGGTTACTTCCAAACAGTTGCAGATGTCGATGATACCAGTGCAAGTGGCGCAACCGAGCTCAAGTGGGATCTTGATGAAGATCTTGGTCTTTGGTATGTGTCTTTTCCGGATGATCAGTAGTGGTGCCAAGTTGGGACGATCGGGATCTAGCATTTGGGGTTGTCTTCTTTTATTTTGGTTCCGTAGTCGGACCTTAATTGTACTCTGGATGATGTATGTTTAACTTGTTATTTGTGTGAAGTGGCGATTGTAAGCCAATTCTTTATTCCTTTCTTATTCAGTACATGGGATTGTGTGAAGATTACCCCTCTTGCGACAAAACCACCATGCGGTTATGCCTCTAAGTCGTGCCTCGACACGTGGGAGATATAGCCGCATCGTGGGTGTTACAGTGAACCATTGACTTAGTTCCTTAGTATTATCAGAGGGAAGGAACGACATGTCTATGCTCTCAGATATGAGAACCTAGGGAGGTTTCGCAAAGTATGTAAAAAGATTGAGTATGAATACAAGGAGTGTGGGTCAGTGATCTATGTTGATAAGATACGAATGTCTTGTTTGTTTCAGCTTCAACTTGTGGCGAATCAGCTATGGATTCGCTTCACTGGCTAAGCTGATTCCACCAGGACATACTTCAGGCAAATACAATGAAAATGACCTGAATGAATTCTAACTTCACTGGCAAAGCTAATCCAAAATAGTTGTTTGTTTCAGATCCAACCTTTCCAAAGTTGAATATGGTCCATGAAGCTGAAACAAACAGGGTTGGAATTTGGAGATTGGTTATATGTTGATAACCCAAACAGGTCGATCTCGGTTTGACTATGAGATTAGAGGAAGTTGAGAGGGGTGGAAAGATGGGAGGATGTCGATGGAGATGGACTAAGCAACAATACAGATGATGATGATGATGATCTGAAGGACATGGTCAATTGCCCGTGAAGGACCCGGACCTGGGGATGCTAACAATGGTGCGGGGAAACCAGGCGATGGGATCATGTGATCTGATACATTAAGAAGTGTTTAATCACTTAAATTTTACTATAAGGAAGTGAGATAAGGGATGACTTTTGAATTTTTAGGATAAGCAACTGCTAGAGATGCCCTTAGGGTCAACATCAGTGCAACAAACCAACATTCGGTGAAAACCGATGAAAACCACGAGAAAATGATGTTTTGAACTTAAAAAAAATTGAAAAATATACGAGTTGTTAAGACAATCATGTTGTATTGCCACACAAAATTTCAAGTTAGAACACATTACGAGATGTAAGCTATGAGAAAGACAAAAATACTGTTGAATAGTGCCGAATAGTAATGTCACTATTCAGGGCTGAATTTGTCTTTTTCATAGCTCACATCTCGTAATGTTTTTCAACTTCAAATTTTATGTAGCAATAAAACATCACCTCCTTAACATTCCACATTTTTTTCAGATTTTTTAAAACTTTAAAATATGGTTTCCACGAAGTTTAAGTTTTCATTGAATATTGGTTTTCGTACGATATTCTCCCGTGATGCTAACGGGAAAGTATGAGGGTACACAATGATGATCTAGCAACAAATGATAGGAAATCGAAATTAGTCAAATAGGCAAATCAAATAGTGTAAGAAAATGAATATAGTTTATCAAATAGGCAAGTAATTGAACAAGGCCGTTATTACAGAATGCAAATAGATTGCCCTACTAAACAAGCACTGCATCAATCAAATATAGAAAACGATAATCGTACCGTGCATCCCACATTTGGACTTTGCTACATATCTTTTTTGTGCAGTGTTGGACGCAACTACATTTCTGTAGACTAGTAAACGGACCCACATTCTTGGAGGCGATCACATCCTCAGCTGCTGAGTGTGGCGTGCGGCATCGCCACTCAGGCCAAGCAACTGGCCAAATGGCGCGAGAAGGGAAACAGCCAGATTTGTATGAGCTGCGCGTCTTCTTTCCCGGACCCGAACACGCACTCCTCCTCGACGCGCATCTGCTCCATGTTGAACGCGATGAGCTTCGACGGCGTCCACAGGTACACCACCTCCCTCTCCGGGTGGAACGCCATGAACACGAAGGTCGCGGTAGCGGGGTGGCATGAGCCGCCGGAGACGAGGTCGACGACCCCCAGCTCGTGCTTCGCCACCCACTCGGACTTGCCCGCGTCCACCAGCTCCCACAGCGTGAGGCGCGAGCCGTCACTGGACGCGTACCGGAGCCGGCCGCGGCAGTGGCCCGCGCGCGCCCGGTAGCTCACGGGCGCCGGGAGCGCGGTGACCGCGCACACCATGGTGCCGAGGTCGATGCGAACGACGTGGCCCGAGTATGCCAGCACGTGCACGGCGCCGGCGAAGCAGTGCATGGTGGCCGACATGGCGTCGGTCTCCAGGCCGAAGTCGAGCTCGTGCTCGCCCCACGCGCCGGTCTCCGAGCCGAACACCTCGACGGAGGCGCCCCGGGGCAGCCACCCGGTGAAGCAGACCACCTTGTAGTGCGGGGAGGCGCAGGGGTCGAAGGAGAGCACGGAGAGCAGCGTCTTCCTGCGCGGCTCAGGCAGCGCCGCCCACCGGCGCGTGGTCGGGTTCACGACGTGGAACGCCGCCGGGCAGGACGCGTAGTAGAGCAGCAGGCCGTTGCAGCCGTCGATGATGCTGGACGTGGCGTGGCACGGGAAGAAGGACATGTCGTCGGCCTCCGCCACGCCGCCGCCGTCCTCGCCCGAAGCCGACGCCGCGCGCGCGTACGTGTAGGCCCGCCTCCCGCCCTCGCCGTCCCGCGGGCCGTCGTGGAACAGCACGCCGGACGTGATGAGCGGCAGCCTCCGGCGGAGGTAGTCGGCGGCGATGAGGCCCCGCCACGTGGTGGAGACGCACTGGAACCGCGCCAGCGACTTGGGCGGCAGCCGGACGAGGATCTCCGCCAGCAGGTCCTCGCCCATCTCGCCGTCCATCCCCGGTCGACGACCTCGCCCCTCCCGGAGCACGCACCGCGCGGCTGCACCCGCAACCACCACGCACCGCCTGCCACCGCACCCGAGCGCAACAGCAGCGGGCAGCGGCCACGAGCCCACGAAAGCGAGCGCGGGCGATACTTATAAGTTGTATGGCGGCCAAGACTTGGCCTCTCCGCCTTCGAAAGAGATTCTCGGACTGCTTCAAACCTGAATTAAAAGCTTTCAGTACCCTGGATATATACACCCCATCCCATGATCGGTTACGTGACGTTTCTGCGTGACAACCCGTCGGTTCACTGCTGAATCCGTTGCGTGGCCAGAGGAATCGTGGACGCGAGGCTCACATACAGTAGTGGAGTGTGATGTAGAACTGCAAAAAAGGAAGGCTTATCCGCACATCTTTTTGGGTAAAAGCGTATCCACACACAGGGGATCTACGATCAACAAGGGAAAAAAGATGACTGACGGAGACATGTATACGTGGCACCTCAGCTCCGTTTCTAGTTTGTTGCTTTGGGTAGAAGCAAGCAAAGCTCACCGTTAATCTTCTTGCATAAAAATAACCGTGGTAGGGCTTTGCGTACGTGCTGTGAAACGCAATCATGAATCAACGGGCGCGGTGCGATAGATTTGTCAAAAGGGCGGTGAAGTCGCGCGATCCCCTAAAATTAATCCACGCGACACCGGCCCACGCTTGCGAGCTCCTTTCCGCTTGGACTTGCGTTGAAGCAACTCTTCAACCCGTCGTCATGCGCGCGGTGATGCGTCCACGTAACAAGTTGGGTGGATTGGACGGCCGGCGAAGCTGCCACTTGGACGTCGATTCCCGTGTCAGACTTGCAACTAGCATACATCATACGCATGTCTCTTCTCTCTCAAATAAGCAGAAAGAAACAAGATGTGAGCTAAAAGTACGGGTATGCTTAACCCTTTTCCGTTACTGCTAATGACCAATAATCTATGTATCTGTGAGATAAGATGCTTGATCCGGGAGCTGATCGATTAAGGTGCTTCGAGGCCGAGGAATCGGTTGCTTGGACGCCAATGGTGGTTGGGATACGGCTTTCCCGCGCTAAAGCTCAAGCAGTCGCCGTCGATCCGGCCAAGGAATCTGGACGACCGGCGGGCAACTAGGCATGTAGATGTAGTACTACTACTATCTGCTTTACTATTGGTGACAGAGAGCAGCGGATTGGTGCGTCCGTCCGGCTGGCCGGCGGACGGAGAAAGCAACCAACCAAGTCCTCGAGTGCGCGCGCGGTGGCCGTCGTAGTAGTATATCGCCACCCTACGCCGGCATTGTTGTGTGGACGCCACTCAATCTTCTTCTCGCTGGTTCTTTCCGCCGAACGGTATTTGGTATAGCGCAACGATGCTGACATGCACGATCCATGTTGGTCAGCTGCTGCCGACGGATAGGTGTGCGTGTGCCTGAACGTTCCTTGGAGTGTGCAACTTCCCTGCCCGGACATTCTGGTTCCTGGTACAGTGCGAGGAGGCGATCATACATCACTTGCTGCTAGTGTCATGCATGCACATCACAGTTACACGTGGTCCTGATGATGACTGAAGGTTGGGGGAGACGTGTCAACCGAAGGAAAACCTCTTTATCACTTGGCCGTGCACCTCACAAGTCACAATTACGTGTAGTCGTGATGATGGCTTTGCACCCTACATAGATTCTTCTCTCCGAAACCATGTGACATATGTGGTAACTGGTAAGCAATCTAAAAGATTCTCCTTTCTGAAGAGTAAGGTCCAACTTTTTTCTTTTGAAAAAGAGGATATACCCCGACCTCTACATACGGACGATGCATGCAGCTATTTTATTGATTATTCACCAAGACCTTACAAAGATAATACATTAATAAGCCTAAAGCCACCATCTTGGCAACACATGTCGCTATTCCTATCCCCTTGATGAAGGGTTGTCGAATGTCCGAGCATAATACCAAACAGACATCGCACCAAAGCTAACATCTAAAGTCAGATGTCCTATCAAGCCACTACCTAGATAGGGTCACGCACCGGTCCGGCGCACTTCCAGTGAGCACCACATGTGCACGCTGCAAGGGTCATCACCTCCATGTTCCATTGATCCATCCTCAGAGCAAAACTGATGCATCGACCTAGCCAAGCCTCTCTGCCATCAACGCCACCATGACGCCAGATAGCGTCGCCCTCCTACGTGAGTCCGTCATCACACATCGGACTACGAGTCTCCACAGCGCCACGCCGCCAAAATACGCCACCGTCAATGTGTAGGATGGAGAACCGGTCCACCAAAGATGTTGTCTACTGGTCCCTCGAGTCCGTGCTCCAAGAATGACGCCTCCAAGGGGGAAACGACACAAGAATGTCGCCGTCACCCGATCTACTGATCAAGGGTTTCCCCCGGAGGTAGCAGATAGTGGCCTGAAACTTCTCAACAGCGACGCCTTCAAGAAGGAAACGACACTGAATAGTGCCGCCAACGTCGGCCTTGACAGCAGCCGAGAACAGGTTTTCACCCAGATCTGTTCCAATAATCTCCATCAAATGTCTTGTGCACGTGTCGTCCAACACCATGACCGTCGCATCGCCCGTCACGAATCCACAGCAGCCGAGAACAGGTTTTCACCCAGATCTGTTCCAATAACCTCCATCAAACGTCTTGTGCACGTGTCGTCCAACACCACGACCGCCGCATCGCCCGTCGCGAATCCACAGCCGTCGACACATCGTTCGTCGTCCCGGGGCCGCCGCCCCGGGATCCAGCACTCCTGCCCACCGGAGCTCGCAACCCCACCATGGAGCCACTGAGCCCCACCTCGCCGTCGCACGCCGGCTGCCGCAAACCAACGTCCGCGACTCCACCATGGAGCCGCCGAGCACTGCCTGCTGACGCGGCGCGCACCACATCGAGGGCCAATGAGGGCGGAGAAGCTAGATCTGGCCAAGCCTGACCGGGATCTGGCCTCTACCCGCGCTGACGCCGCTCCCGCGGCCCTGCATCTCGCCCGCGCTCATGGTGACACAGACAGCGCGCGCGCAACGCCGCGAAGAGGGGAGAAACAGCCCCGCCGCCACCTTCCTTGGGGCATGCGCGAACTTCGTCGACCCCTCCAACGGCGGCGAAGCGAGGGAGCGGGGGCCTGGCGGGAGCGGCGCTAGGTTTCTTGGATCGGGGGAGGAAGAGATGAGGGAGCGAGGGAGCGGTGGCCTGGCGGCGGCGGTGTTGCGGCGAGGTTTCTTCAGCTAGCTACCGGGGGATCCACACACACACTCCTGGGTCCAACTAGCATCCTGGGTTCTGCATATTCGGATGCACACAACTATAACTTCATTACAGACTTACAATTGCTCGGTCCCTATTAGATGTCGTCACCTCAAGCACATCCACCAAAGTTTGTCGGCCGCTTGGGCTGCCTGTCCTACAAAATATTTGGGTCTTTCTCTTTCAGTTTGGCAACTCAAAACAGTGGATTTACCGAAAAAGGCTTTCGTCCCGCTTTATATATAAAGCAAAGATCAACATCATCCGATACAAACACACGCCAACATCACACACACCGAAGGCAGGATACAAAAGCGTTGAGCGCAGCAACACCACCCCTAGCACACTACCACGAAGAGATGAAGCCGCTTACAACGAACCGTGGACTCCAAGGCGGCGCCTTCAGGAAGGATACGACACCGGAGCGCCGCCACCGCCCGATCCAAGGATCAGCATTTCCCCCAAAGCCGCATGATGGGCGGTGAGAGCCGTGACGACGCCTTCAAGAAGGGAACGAGCTTCACCGTCGCCGGTCCATCCGAAGATAGAGCAGGTTTTCACCCCGGCCACCACTCACCGCCACCGAACGCTACACCCCAGCTACCACGCCGCCCACACGGCCATGGTCACCGGGCAGCGCCAAGCCACGACCTCTGCCCAAGAGCATCGTGCACCGCCACCAGGGCCGCTGCCCAGGTATCCAAGACCTTGACACCACCGCACCCGAGACCCACCGCTACCCCAACCAAAGAGACGAGCAGAAAAGGATCCGCCTTTGCACCCCTAGCCCACCCCCAGCATTGAGACCCAATAGATCGGCCAAAACTGGCATCCATCGACCCAACCTGTAGCCCTGAGCGCGTGACGAGATCGGTCCTGTAGCACCGTGGGGCGGGGACGAGGTCAGTCCTGCTGCACCGTGCGCGAGACGAGCTCGGTCCTGCAGCACCGTGCGCGAGACGAGCGATGAACCACGGCTAGGAAAGGGCTAGCCCTTCGAAGGGAGCAGCGACCGAGCGCCGAGGAGATGAAGTGAAGGCCGAAACGGTCCGATCACAGACAAGCCGACACCGGAGAAGCCGGCCGCCGCCGCAAGCAGATCCGCCAAGGCACCATGAAGCCGCCATGACATCGTAAGTCCACCACCGCCGGACTTCCACACGTCGCCGCCCACAGCCGGAGCAACAGCCACGCCCGGCCGCTGCCCTACCCGCATCGCCCGGCGAGCTCATAGCGCCGGAGCCGCCGGGCACGCACCGCTGCCGCCAGCCGACCCCCACAACCAGATCCGGTTGGATCTAGCAGGGGGCCGACCGCGCGCCACCTCCCGAGATGGGAGCTCCGCAGCCGCCCTGCCACGCACGAGACCCAGGGCGCCGACGCGCCGCCACCAGTCGGCCGCCCTGCGAGCCCGCCGCCAAGCTGCTGAACCCTGGGAAGTCCAGCGTCATAGCTCGAGGAGGCCGCCCCACGCCGGTGTCCCACAAGCAGGGGGGAGAAGGGCCCCGCCACCGCCGCGCCCAGCGGGCTTTGCCCGACGGAGCTCGCCGACGATGGCGAGGGGTGGGGAGGAAGGTGGGTCTAAGGCTGCAGCAAGTGAGGTTCCCCCCAGCGTGCGCGGACGCGCCGCGGGGGGGAGAGGGGGAGGGCAGGGAGCGGGGCGAGCCTGGAGGCGCTCACCCGGCGGCCGGCGACGACAGGGGAGGGAACCCTAGCGGGGGGCGGTTTGCACAATTATGAGTACCACCTTGTGAATCAAAACAGTGGATTTCCAATTCCTCATGGACAAGATCGAGGACAAGCTTGTCCCTTGGGATGGCAATAACATTAGATCAGTGCCATTGGCTGCAAAACTATCGTCAAGGCAGTGCTCATGTCTCAAACGGCTTACCCCATGCCCATGTCACCTTCCTAATTGTCCCTCCTAGCACCATTCATGAGACTTCCAAAAGGAAAAACTGGAAGGTTTGATCAGAGTTAAAGAATGATGCTTGGGTCTCCAAGATCTACCACTTATTAGAATAATATGAGGTCCAAGCAACACATGAGGCACGGCATCGAGATTTGTTAACGAGGTTCACCGATATAACTACATGACCGGGGCATGACTACGAGCACTCCTCCCTGTTGATACCGCTACGATACGCACTTTGGCCACCCGAGCGCTACGGCTCCCTCTATATGTTTGTGCTAGTTGTTGGCATAGGTTACACCGTGTGTCAAACCTGACATTATATAGGAGGTCTGGGATACAAGTGTCTGCTAGCTCTTGAGCATTGCATTGGTTTTCCCTTGAAGAGGAAACGGTGATGCAGCAAAGTAGCATAAGTATTTCCCTAAGTTTTTGAGAACCAAGGTATCAATCCAGTAGGAGGCCATGCACGAGTCCCTCGCACCTACACAAACAAATAAAATCCTTGCAACCAACACAATAAAGGGGTTGTCAATCTCTTCACGATCACTTACGAAAGTGAGATCTGATAGATGTGATACAATAATATTTTTGGTATTTTTATGATAAAGATGCAAAGTAAAGAAAGCAAAATAAACGAAAAAGGAAATAGCTTGTTGACAGAAGATTAATATGATGGAAAATAGACCCGGGGGCCATAGGTTTCACTAGTGGCTTCTCTCGAGAGCATAAGTATTACGGTGGGTAAACAAATTACTATTGAGCAATTGACAGAATTGAGCATAGTTATGAGAATATCTAGGTATGATCATGTATATAGGCATCACGTCCGAGACAAGTAGACCGACTCCTGCCTGCATCTACTACTATTACTCCACACATCGACCGCTATCCAGCATGCATCTAGAGTATTAAGTTCAAAAGAACAAAGTAACGCTTTAAGCAAGATGACATGATGTAGAGGGATAAACTCATGCAATATCATATAAACCCCATCTTGTTATCCTCGATGGCGACAATACAATACGTGCCTTGCTGCCCCTACTGTCACTCGGAAAGGACACCGCAAGATTGAACCCAAAGCTAAGCACTTCAACCATTACAAGAAAGATCGATCTAGTAGGCCAAACCAAACTGATAATTCGAAGAGACTTTCAAAGATAACCAATCATACATAAAAGAATTCAGAGAAGATTCAAATATTGTTCATAGATAAACTTGATCATAAACTCATCATTCATCGGTCTCAACAAACACACCGCAAAAGAAGATTACATCAAATAGATCTCCACAAGAGAGGGGGAGAACTTTGTATTGAGATCCAAAAAGAGAGAAGAAGCCATCTAGCTAATAACTATGGACCCGAAGGTCTGAAGTAAACTACTCACACTTCACCGGAGAGGCTATGGTGTTGATGTAGAAGCCCTCCGTGATCGATGCCCCCTTCGGCGGAGCTCCGGAAAAGGCCCCAAGATGGGATCTCACGAGTACAGAAAGTTACGGCGGTGGAATTAGGGTTTTGGCTCCATATCTGGTAGTTTGGGGGTACGTAGGTATATATAGGAGGAAGCAGTACGTCGGTGGTGCAACGTGGGCCCCACGAGGTGTTGGAAATATGCCCTAGAGGCAATAATAAAATGGTTATTATTGTATTTCCTTGTTCATGATAATTGTCTATTGTTCATGCTATAATTGTATTAACCGGAAACCGTAATACATGTGTGAATACATAGACCACAACATGTCCCTAGTAAGCCTCTAGTTGACTAGCTCGTTGATCAATAGATGGTCATGGTTTCCTGACCATGGACATTGGATGTCATTGATAACGGGATCACATCATTAGGAGAATGATGTGATAGACAAGACCCAATCCTAAGCCTAGCACAAGATCGTATAATTCGTCTGCTAAAGCTTTTCTAATGTCAAGTATCATTTCCTTAGACCATGAGATTGTGCAACTCCCGGATACCGTAGGAATGCTTTGGGTGTACCAAACGCCACAACATAACTGGGTGTCTATAAAGGTGCACTACAGGTATCTCCGAAAGTGTCTATTGGGTTGGCACGAATCGAGACTGGGATTTGTCACTCCGTGTAAACGGAGAGGTATCTCTGGTCCCACTCGGTAGGACATCATCATAATGCACAATGTGACCAAGGAGGTGATCACGGGATGATGTGTTACAGAACGAGTAAAGAGACTTGCCGGTAACGAGATTGAACAAGGTATCGGGATACCGACGATCGAATCTCGGGAAAGTACTATACCGGTAGACAAAGGGAATTGTATACGGGATTGACTGAATCCTTGACATCGTGGTTCATCCGATGAGATCATCGTGGAACATGTGGGAGCCAACATGGGTATCCAGATCCCGCTGTTGGTTATTGACCAGAGACATGTCTCGGTCATGTCTGCATTATTCCCGAGCCCGTAGGGTCTACACACTTAAGATTCGATGACGCTAGGGTTATAGGGAAAGTATGTACGCGGTTACCGAATGTTGTTCGAAGTCCCAGATGAGATCCCGGACGTCACGAGGAGTTCCGAAATGGTCCGGAGGTGAAGATTGATATATTGGACGAAGGGTTTTGGAGTCCGGAAGTGTTCCGGAGGTACCGGGTGATGACCAGCATGACCGAAAGGTGTTTCGGGAGCCCCGGCAAGTGTTGGGGGCCTTCATGGGCCAAGGGAAGGGGGCAAACCAGCCCACTAAGGGGCTGTGCGCCCCCCTCACCTATTCCCACATGACCAGGGGGTTTGGGGCGCCCCATCTAGGGTTCCCACCTCCTGGCTTGGGGGCCAAGTCACCCAAAGGGGAGATCCCATCTGCCCTGGCCGCCGCCCCCCTAGGGGAAACCCTAGAGCGCCTCCCCTTGCCCTTGCCCCTATATACAGTGGAGGTTTTGGGGCTGCATAACACATGAGTCTCTCTCTCCCAAGGCGCAACCCTACCTCTCTCCCTCCTCGTCTCTCGTAGTGCTTGGCGAAGCCCTGCTGGAGTACCGCGCTCCTCCACCACCACCAAGCCGTCGTGTTGCTGCTGGACGGAGTCTTCCCCAACCTCTCCCTCTCTCCTTGTTGGATCAAGGCATGGGAGACGACACCGGGCTGCACGTGTGTTGAACGCAGAGGCGCCGTTGTTCGGCGCTTAGATCGGAATCGACCGCGATCTGAATCGCTACGAGTACAACTACCTCATCCGCGTTCTAGTAAAGCTTCCGCTTAGCGATCTACAAGGGTATGTAGATGCACTCCCCTTCCCCTCGTTGTTATATTACTCCATAGATTGATCTTGGTCATGCGTAGAAAATTTTAAATTTCTGCTACGATCCCCAACACAAGGGTGGAGGGCGCGCCTGGGGGGGTAGGCGCGCCCCTACCTCGTGCCCTCTTGGTTGCTTTCTTGACGTAGGGTCCAAGTCCTCTGGATCATGTTCGTTTCGAAAATCACGCTTCCGAATGTTTCATTTTGTTTGGACTCTGTTTGATATTCTTTTTCTGTGAAACTCTAAAATAGGCAAAAAAAATAGCAATTCTAGGCCGGGCCTCCGGTTAATAGGTTAGTCCCAAAAATAATATAAAAGTGTATAATAAAGCCCAATAATGTCCAAAACAAGATATAATATAGCATGGAACAATAAAAAATTATAGATACATTGGAGACGTATCAAGCATCCCCAAGCTTAATTCCTGCTCGTCCTCGAGTAAGTAAATGATAAAACAGAATTTTTGATGTGGAATGCTACTTGGCATAATTTCAATGTAATTCTCTTAATTGTGATATGAATATTTAGATCCGAAAGATTCAAGACAAAAGTTCAATATTGACATAGAAATAATAATACTTCAAGCATACTAACTAAGCAACCATGTCTCTTCAAAATAACATGGCCAAAGAAAGTTATCCCTACAAAATCATATAGTCTGGCTATGCTCCATCTTCACCACACAAAGTATTTAAATCATGCAAAACCCCGTTGACAAGCCAAGCAATTGTTTCATACTTTCGGTGTTCTCAAACTTTTTCAATCTTCACGCAATACATGAGCGTGAGCCATGGACATAGCACTATATGTGGAATAGAATGGTGGTTGTGGAGAAGACAAAAAGGGAGAAGATAGTCTCACATCAACTAGGCGTATCAACGGGCTATGAAGATGCCCATTAATAGATATCAATGTGAGCGAGTAGGGATTGCCATGCAACGGATGCACTAGAGCTATAAGTATATGAAAGCTCAACAAAAAGAACTAAGTGGGTGTGCATCCAACTCGCTTGCTCACGAAGACCTAGGGCATTTTGAGGAAGCCCATCATTGGAATATACAAGCCAAGTTCTATAATGAAAAATTCCCACTAGTATATGAAAGTGATAACATAGGAGACTCTCTATCATGAAGATCATGGTGCTACTTTGAAGCACAAGTGTGGAAAAAGGATAGTAGTATTGTCCCTTTTTTGGGGCCTTTTTTGGCCTCTTTTTTTGGGACAATACTCTATGAATGATGATCATCACACTTCTATTTATTTAGAACTCAATGATTACAACTCGATACTAGAACAAAGTATGACTCTATATGAATGCCTCTGGCGGTATACCGGGATAGCAATGATGCATGAGTGACTTGTACGAAAGAATTATGAATGGTGGCTTTGCGACAACTAAAATGTCAAGTACATGATCATGCAAAGAAATATGACAATGATGGAGCGTATCATAGTAAACGGAACGGTGGAAAGTTGCATGGCAATATATCTGGAATGGCTATGGAAATGCCATGATAGGTAGGTATGGTGGCTGTTTTGAGGAAGGTATATGGTGGGTGTATGATACTGGCGAAAGGTGCGCGGTAATAGAGAGGCTAGCAATGGTGGAAGGGTGAGATTGCGTATAATTCATGGACTCAACATTAGTCATAAAGAACACACATACTTATTGCAAAAATCTATTAGTTATCGAAGCAAAGTATTACGCGCATGCTCCTAGGGGGATAGATTGGTAGGAAAAGACCATCGCTCATCCCCGACCGCCACTCATAAGGAAAACAATCAATAAATAATTCATGCTCCAACTTCTTCACATAACGGTTCACCATACGTGCATGCTACGGGAATCACAAACTTCAACCCAAGCATTTCTCAAATTCACAACTACTCAACTAGCACGACTCTAATATCACCATCTCCATATCTCAAAACAATTATCAAGTATCAAAGTTCTCATAGTATTCAACACACTCATAAGAATTTTTTTATTAATCTTGAATGCCTAACATAATTAAATCAAATTACCATGATGTTTTGTAGGACTCTCAAAATAACCTCAGTGAAGCATGAGATAACAATAGTTTCTATAAAACAAATCCACCACCGTGCCCTAAAAGATATAAGTGAAGCACTAGAGCAAAAACTATATAACTCAAAAGATATAAGTGAAGCACATAGAGTATTCTAACAATTTCCGAATCATGTGTGTCTCTCTCAAAAGGTTTGTACAGCAAGGATGATTGTGGAAAACTAACAAATAAAGACTCAAATAATACAATACGCTCCAAGCAAAACACATATCATGTGGTAAATAAAAATATAGCTCCAAGTAAAGTTACCGATGGAAGTAGACGAAAGAGGGGATGCCTTACGGGGCATCCCCAAGCTTGGGATTTTAGGTGTCCTTAGATTATCTTTGGGTGCCATGGGCATCCCCAAGCTTAGCCTCTTGCCACTCCTTGTTCGATAACCCATCAAATCTTTTACCCAAAACTTGAAAACTTCTCAACACAAAACTTAAAGTAGAAAATCTCATGAGCTCCGTTAGCGAAAGAAAACAAAACACCACTTCAAGGTACTGTAATGAACTCATTCTTTATTTATATTGGTGATAAACTACTGTACTCCAACTTCTATATGGTTTATAAACTATTTTACTAGCCATAGATTCATCAAAATAAGCAAACAACACACGAAAAACAGAATCTGTCAAAAACAGAACAGTCTATAGTAATCTGTAGCTAACGCGTGTTCTGGAACTCCAAAAATTCTAAAATAAATTTCTGGACGTGAGGAATTTATCTATTAATCATCTGAAAAAATAATTAACTAAATATCACTTTCCAAATAAAAATTGCAGCAATTCTCGTGAGCGCTAAAGTTTCTGTTTTTTTACAGCACGATTAAAAAGACTTTCCCCAAGCCTTCCCAACGGTTCTACTTGGCACAAACACTAATTAAACACAAAAAACACAACAAAAACAGAGTCTAGATAAATTATTTATTACTAAACAGGAGCAAAAAGCAAGGAATAAAAATAAAATTGGGTTGCCTCCCAACAAGCGCTGTCATCTTTGGTAGGCAATCCATAAGTGACTCTCATAATAGATTCATATGGTAATTTAATTTTCTTTCTAGGGAAGTGTTCCATGCCTTTCCTTAACGGAAATCGGAATCTAATATTCCCTTCCTTCATATCAATAATTGCACCAATCGTTCTAAGGAAAGGTCTACCAAGAATAATAGGACATGAAGGATTGCAATCTATGTCAAGAACAATAAAATCTACGGGCACACAATTCCTATTTGCAACAATAAGAACATCATTAATTCTTCCCATAGGTTTCTTAATAGTTGAATCCGCAAGGTGCAAGTTTAAAGAGCAATCATCAAAATCACAGAAACCTTGCAAATCACACAAAGTCTTTGGAATCGTGGAAACACTAGAACCCAAATCACACAAAGCATATCATTCATGATCTCTAATTCTAATTTTAATAGTAGGTTCCCACTCATCATAAAGTTTTTTAGGGATAGAAACTTCCAACTCAAGTTTTTCTTCATAAGATTGCATCAAAGCATCAACATTATGTTTGGTAAAGGCTTTATTTTGACTATAAGCATGAGGGGAATTTAGCATGGATTGCAACAAGGAAATACAATCTATCAAAGAGCAATTATCATAATTAAATTCCTTGAGATCCAAAATAGTGGGTTCATTGATATTTAAAGTTTTGACTTCTTCAATCCCACTTTTAACAATTTTAGCATCAAGATCTAAAGACTCTAAATTTTTGGAATGTCTTCTAGGTAAAGGTGAATCATATTCAGTCCCATCATTATCAAGATTAATATTGCAAAACAAAGATTTAATAGGGGACACATCAGTAACTTTTAGATCTTCATCTTTATTATCATGGAAACTAGAAGAACACACTTTTATAAAGCAATCTTTCTTAGCACGCATCCTAGCGGTTCTTTCTTTGCACAAATCAATGGAAATTCTCATGGCTTTGAGAGACTCATTGATATCATGCTTAGGTGGAATAGATCTAAGTTTCAAAGAATCAATATCAAGAGAAATTCTATCAACATTCCTAGCCAACTCATCAATCTTAAGCAATTTTTCTTCAATCAAAGCATTGAAATTCTTTTGTGAAGTAATAAATTCTTTAATATTAGATTCAAAATTAGAGGGTATCTTATTGAAATTTCCATAAGAATTGTTGTAGGAATTACCATAATTATTAGAGGAATTACTAGGATACGACCTAGGATTAAAGTTTCCTCTATATGCGTTATTACCAAAATTATTCCTACCAAAAAAATTCACATCCATAGATTCATTATTATTCTCAATTAAAGTACACAAAGGCATATCATTAGGATCAGAAGAAACACTTTTAGTAGCAAATAATTTCATAAGTGCATCCATCGTTCCACTCAAAACATTAATTTCTTCTATCGCATGCACTTTCTTATTAGTAGATCTTTCAGTGTGCCATTGAGAATAATTAACCATAATATTATCTAGGAGTTTAGTAGATTATTCTAAAGTGATTTCCATAAAAGTGCCTCCCGTGACCGAATCTAAAAGATTTCTAGAAGCAAAATTCAATCCTGCATAAAAAATTTGTATAATCATCCATAAATTCAAACCATGTGTAGGGCAATTACGTATCATTAATTTCATCCTCTCCCAAGCTTGTGCAACATGTTCATGATCAAGTTGCTTAAAATTCATGATATCGTTTCTAAGAGAGATGATCTTAGCGGGAGGAAAATACTTAGAGATAAAAGCATCTTTGCACTTATTCCACGAATCAATACTATTTTTAGGCAAAGACAAAAACGAAGCTTTAGCACGATCTCTAAGCGAAAAAGGAAATAGCTTCAATTTAACAATATCATTGTCCACATCTTTCTTCTTTTGCATATCACACAAATCAACAAAGTTGTTTAGATGGGTAGCGGCAAGAAAACGGATCTTTCGTGACAAGATTCAGCAAAGCAGCATTAATTTCACAAGATTCAGCATCGGTAAGAGGAGCAATCAGAGTGCTAATAAAATCATTGTTGTTGGTATTAGTAAAGCCACACAATTTGGTATTATCTTGAGCCATCGTGACAACCAAGCAATCCAACACACAAGCAAAGAAGAGACGGGCAAAAAGAGGCAAATAGACAAAAGAGAAGGAGGACGGAGGGAGAGGGCGAATAAAATGGCAATGGTGAAGTGGGGGAGAGGAAAATGAGAAGCAAATGGCAAATAATGTAATGCGGGAGATAAGGGTTTGTGATGGGTACTTGGTATGTTGACTTTTGCGTAGACTCCCCGGCAATGGCGCCAGAAATCCTTCTTGCTACCTCTTGAGCACTGCGTTGGTTTTCCCTTGAAGAGGAAAGGGTGATGTAGCAAAGTAGCATAAGTATTTCCCTCGGTTTTTCAGAACCAAGGTATCAATCCAGTAGGAGGCCACGCGTGAGTCCCTCTATAAGTGCATCTAGTGCCACCCCTAGTTGGTTTGGAGTATTGACGACAAACCTAGTTGAGGGACTAATGTGTTTGTGAGAATTGCAGGACCACACAGGTAGAAGTCCCTCATTGATTCGGTTTTCCTACCAGAGATGACCCCTAAAAATATATGAAGACACTGAAGTCAAAGGTGGTATATGAAGATATTCATATTGAAGACTATGACAAGAGAAGACATCGCATGAAGCCTATGGAGCTCGAAGACTTAGATCTTTCGTAGTTCTTTTTCTTGTTTGTTGAGTCATAGGAACCACCATACTGTTAAGTGGGGTCCAAGAGAACCAGTTAGAATGACTGAAGTGATGCTTAACCAAAACCTATGTCTTCGAGTGAAGACTATGAGAGCGAATCTTGTCCAGAGTCGGACACGTCAGCTTTGCTTGTAGCCCAAGTAAAGTTGTCGTGTGTGTTTGAAATCTGACCATTGGAACACGTGTCAGTTCCTTAGTGACCCAGGGTCATTTCGTACAAATCAGGTCGGGTTGCCTAGTGGCTATAAATAGCCCACCCCCTACAACCATAAACGGTTGGCTGCTCAGAGTTAAAGTATGGCTTTTGTCGTGTGAGAGCAACCCACCTCGAAGCCTTTGAGAGAGAATTCCTTGCAAGGATAAAACCCTAACCACCCATAGCCAAAGAGTGTTAGGCATCACTTAAGTCTTCCTGTCTGTGTGATCTGAAGACTTATTACACTTGAGGACTGTGAATCCTCCAGCCGGTTAGGCGTCACGTTCTTAGCATGCAAGAGTCATTGTGGATCGCCGGTGAATGAAGTCTGTGAAGGTTTGGGAGTCTACCTTGAAGACTTACCAGAGTGATTGGGCGAGGTCTGTGTGACCTTAGCTCAAGGGGAATACGGTGAGGACTGGGTGTCCTGAGCTGTGTGTTCAGGACTGGGTGTTCGGGACTGTGTGTCCTCAGGTTTAAATACCTAGCCGCCCTAACCAGACGTACAGTTGTCACAGCAACTGGAACTGGTCCAACAAATCTTTGTCTTCAACGAGTCACTGGTTTCATCCTTCCCTTCCCTTTACTTACTGTTGGTCCTTGTGAAGTCATCGTATGATTGCACTATCTTTTGTCTTCACTGAGTGATTGCTTGTTCTGATTGGCTTCTTAATATCTTCCTACCTGATCCTTACTACTTAGCTGCTATTAGTCATTGTGCCTTCACTTCATTGAATACTTGACTATGGTTTGCCTAGTGTAGTCTACCTTCCGCTGCATGGTAATAGGTTTGTTTCTATCGTTTGTCTTCGAATCTTCCACGTTTTGAAGACTTTCATAAAAATCACCTATTCACCCCCCTCTAGTCGATATAACGCACTTTCACCCTCGCACGTACACAAACAAATAAAATCCTTGCAGCCAACGCAATAAAGGGGTTGTCAATCCCTTCACGGTCACTTACGAAAGTGAGATCTGATAGATATGATAAGATACTATTTTTGGTATTTTTATGATAAAGATGCAAAGTAAAGAAAGCAAAATAAACGGAAAAGGAAATAGCTTGTTGACAGAAGATTAATATGATGGAAAATAGACCCGGGGGCCATAGGTTTCACTAGTGGCTTCTCTCGAGAGCATAAGTATTACGGTGGGTAAACAAATTACTGTTGAGCAATTGACAGAATTGAGCATAGTTATGAGAATATCTAGGTATGATCATGTATATAGGCATCACGTCCGAGACAAGTAGACCGACTCCTTCCTGCATCTACTACTATTACTCCACACATCAACCGCTATCCAGGATGCATCTAGAGTATTAAGTTCAAAAGAACGGAGTAATGCTTTAAGCAAGATGACATGATGTAGAGGGATAAACTCATGCAATATGATATAAACCCCATCTTGTTATCCTCGATGGCAACAATACAATACGTGCCTTGCTGCCCCTACTGTCACTGGGAAAGGACACCACAAGATTGATCCCAAAGCTAAGCACTTCTCCCATTGCAAGAAAGATCAATCTAGTAGGCCAAACCAAACTGATAATTCGAAGAGACTTGCAAAGATAACCAATCATACATAAAAGAATTCAGAGAAGATTCAAATATTGTTCATAGATAAACTTGATCATAAACCCACAATTCATCGGTCTCAACAAACACACCGCAAAAGAAGATTACATCGAATAGATCTCCACAAGAGAGGGGGAGAACTTTGTATTGAGATCCAAAAAGAGAGAAGAAGCCATCTAGCTAATAACTATGGACCTAAAGGTCTGAAGTAAACTACTCACACTTCATCGGAGAGGCTATGGTGTTGATGTAGAAGCCCTCCATGATCGATGCCCCCTCCGGCGGAGCTCTGGAAAAGGCCCCAAGATGGGATCTCACGGGTACAGAAAGTTACGGCGGTGGAATTAGGGTTTTGGCTCCGTATCTGGTACTTTGGGTACGTAGGTATATATAGGAGGAAGAAGTACGTCGGTGGAGAAACATGGGCCCCATGAGGGTGGAGGGCGCGCCTAGGGGGGAGGCGCGCCCCCTACCTCGTGCCCTCCTGGTTGCTTTCTTGACGTAGGGTCCAGGTCCTCTAGATCATGTTCGTTCCGAAAATCACGTCCCCGAAGGTTTCATTCCGTTTGGACTCCGTTTGATATTCTTTTTCTATGAAACTCGGAAATAGCCAAAAACAACAATTCTGGGATGGGCCTCCGGTTAATAGGTTAGTCCCAAAAATAATATAAAAGTGTATAATAAAGCCCAATAATGTCCAAAATAGGATATAATATAGCATGGAACAATAAAAAATTATAGATGCATTGGAGACGTATCAGTGTCCTATTAGGACACGACTCCATACCCTGTCTAAACACAATACGACTCAAAGTCTAACAGTAACCCTCCACGACTTCCACCTTGGCGCCAATGCATAGGATGATATTATTTGGAAGCACACATCCAACAGGCTCTACTCTGCGGTGTCCGCATACAAGGCACAATTTTGTGGGGCTATCAATTCCCCCATGCACCACGCGATTTGGAAGGCATGGGCATCGCCTATTTTTAATTTATTTTTTTGCTTGGTTAGCTACTCAAAATAGAGTTTGGACTGTCGATAGGTTGGCCAAAGGGGGATGGCCAAACTATGGCATTTGCCCCTTGTGCAAATGCGAGCAAGAATCCATGGCTCACCTCTTTTGTAAGTGGCGGTTCGCCTTGAGGCATTGGAACTTGGTAAAGGATTGGCTTCATCTCGAGATCATTGACATGTCCACCTAGCATTTGGAGTGCTCCATCAAAGAGTGGTGGATCAACATCTTGAAGGAAATATGCCCTATAGGCAATAATAAAGTTGTTATTTATATTTCCTTGTATCATGATAAATGTTTATTATTCATGCTAGAATTGTATTAACCGGAAACTTAGTACATGTGTGGATACATAGGCAATCAGAGTGTCCCTAGTATGCCTCTACTTGACTAGCTCGTTAATCAAAGATGGTTAAGTTTCCTAACCATAGACATGTGTTGTCATTTGATGAACGGGATCACATCATTAGAGAATGATGTGATGGACAAGACCCATCTGTTAGCTTAGCATAATGATCGTTTAGTTTTATTGCTATTGCTTTCTTCATGACTTATACATGTTCCTTTGACTATGAGATTATGCAACTCTCAAATACCGGAGGAACACCTTGTGTGCTATCAAACGTCACAACGTAACTGGGTGATCATAAATATGCTCTACAGGTTTCTCCAGTGGTGTTTGTTGAGTTGGTATAGATCGAGATTAGGATTTGTCACTCCATGTATCGGAGAGGTATCTCTGGGCCCTCTCGGTAATGCACATCATTATAAGCCTTGCAAGAAATGTGACTAATGAGTTAGTTACGGGATGATGCATTACGGAACGAGTCAAGAGACTTGCCGGTAACGAGATTGAACTAGGTATGATGATATCGATGATCGAATCTCGGGCAAGTAACATACCAATGACAAAGGGAATGACGTATGTTGTTATGCGGTTTGACCAATAAAGATCTTCGTAGAATATGTAGGAGCCAATATGAGCATCCAGGTTCCGCTATTGGTTATTGACTAGAGATGTGTCTCGGTCATGTCTACATAGTTCTCGAATCCGTAGGGTCCGCATGCTTAACGTTCGATGACGATTTGTATTATGACTTATGTGATTTGATGACCGAAATTTGTTCGGAGTCCCGGATGAGATCACGGACATGATGAGGAGTCTCGAAATGGTCAAGAGGTAAATATTCATATATAATGGAAAGTTGCATTTGGACATCAGAAGGGTTCCGAGTGGTTCGGGCATTTTTTCGGAGTACGGGGAGGTTACCGGAACCCCCCAGGGAAGTTAATGGGCCTTAGTGGGCTTTATTGAAGAGAGGGAAGAAGGGCCACGAGGTGGCGCGCGCCTCCCCCTGCCCAAACCGAATTGGACAAGGGGTGGGGGCGCGCCCCCCTCCTTCCTTCTCCTTCTCCCCTCCTTCCTTTCCCTTCGGTGGAAGAAAGGAAAAGGGGGAGGGGGCGAATCCTACTTGGACTAGGAGTCCAAGTAGGACCCCCCCTGGCGCGCCCCTCCTGGCCGGCCTCCTTCCTCCCTCCCTCCTTTATATACGTGACCAGGGGGCACCCCAATAGTAGAACAGACAATCTCTTAGCCGTGTGCGGTGCCCCCCTCCATAGTTCAACACCTCGGTCGTATCGTCATAGTGCTTAGGTGAAGCCCTGCATCGATAACTTTATCATCACCGTCACCATGTCGTCGTGCTGACGAAACTCTCCCTCATCCTCAACTGGATCAAGATCTCGAGGGACGTCATCATGCTGAATGTGTGCTGAACACGGAGGTGCCGTACGTTCGGTACTTCGATCGGTTGGATCGTGAAGACGTTCGACTACATCAACCGCGTTACTAAACACTTCCACTTTCGGTCTACGAGGGTACGTGGACACACTCTCCCGTCTCGTTGCTATGCATCTCCTAGATAGATCTTGCGTGATCGTATGAATTTTTTTGAAATACTGCATTCCCCCAACACATCTCCGTAAACATCATTCCAAAAACGATACAAGTGTTCCGGATGTGAATTAATTCACCAAACCAAGCTTCACAAATAGACTAAGATACAGAGAAGAGGATCAAGGATTAGAAAAGCACAAAATCAAGGGTATAAGAGCAAGAGTTGGATCACTACAGACACAAGGGGATAGAGGAGACATGAGGAAGAAGATGAAAGTTGGTTGTGTTTTGTTTGATGCTCTTCTTGTAGATAGCGCTTCACACCATTGATCCATGTGAAGTTGGGCCTCACCCATACCGGCCACAACAATTACACACCCATGTATGGTATAATACTAACACAAATCTTCTATTTGCCGTGCATTGCCGCCGAAACAGACACGGAGGAAGCCGACAATTTACACTGGGCCGCCCCATTTAGCTTTTCTAGTTTTGGGAACCTTCCGGTCAGATTTAGGTCTGCTTTTTTCGTTTTTCCATGAATATTTATTCTTAACAATTTTCTTTGGGTATTTACTTTACTTTTTTCTTTTTTTTTCAAGTTCTATTTTTCATTTTTTTCAAATAATGTTCCTAATTTTCAAAAATGACCGATGTAACATCCCAAATTTTAGTTTGGAATGTTATACATAGGTCATCCATGCATATCATATTTTATTGCATTTCGTGTTGCGATCCTCGAAATTCTAAGCAACTAAGGACCCACGGAGAGAGTTGGGGATTTCACGATTTTCATATTTGAATTTTTATAAAATATTGAAAAGGGGATCATTTTCAGTTTTAATTATTTTTCTCTCCGTAAATATTTCATACTAAAATATATGAGAGGAGATAATATGACTTCTCCAAAATAAATGAAATATTGAAGGAAAAATATTAAAATCAAATAAATAATTTTATTTGGATTTTATTGCTATTTTATTTGAATTGGAAAAATATGCATTTTTCAAAATTGCATTTTACGCCAAGAAAATGTTCACTTTGTTCTAAATATTTTATTTAGACGATGAAAATTTCTTTTGGTATTTTTATATTTTTAATTTATCTTTTAGGATTTTTCTGGCGAAATCTGTTTTAAAAAAAGTCAACGCCCGACTGGGCCGAAGGCCTAGCCGAGCCAGGCCGGCCCGCACCGCGCCACCGCCATGCCTGAATCCGGCTGGGACACGAGCGAGCCGCCGTCGCCGCTCGGGACTCCTCCCGAGGCCGAGCCCCCCTCCTTAAATAGCATCGCCCGCACCCCCTGGACCCCAAGTCGATGCCGCCACCGCCCCTCGCCGCAGCGTTGCCGCACACCGCTGCTGCCGAGCCACGCCGCCGTGAACCTCGCGCCCCGCCTCGCCGTGCCGCCCGCGCAAGCCCGCCGGAGCCGCCTCCGTTCGCCGGATCTCGCCGGAATCCGACGCCCATTTTTGTTGGTTTAGTTAAAATCGATCGGTTTTTCTTTAGAAACCCTAGATGTGTTTTTTTATTTTATTCGGTTAGGTTTTTCTCGGTTTAGTTGTTTAGCGGACATTCGTCCGTTCGCTCGTTTTAACAAACGTTGTTCGTCAGTTAACCGTAGACAGTGAACGTTCGTTCGTTAGCCTGTTCATCTCGATTTATTCTCCAGGGTTTTTCCGCGATTATTTTCGATCGCGATTTCTGCCCTGATCTTCATTATAGTTTATCTTTTCGCTCGTTTATCCAAATCAGGTCAAACAAGCGATTGGGTTTGAGTGTATCCATGACAGATGTGAGTTGTTAATTAATGGTTCAACTTAAGGTGGCAACTTTAATACACATCTGGGTGGATTGATTGTGGGAACCTGGAGAATCCAGTGTTGTCCTAGGATATCCCGAAGTACCCATGTGATCCTCCTACGGTCCGCCACCCAGGCTCAAAGAGATCATAAGATTATTCATGCTAGAAACATCTGTGTGCAGTCACAAGCCATTATGGGCTCTGGCATAGTTGAGTATGTTGTGTGACCTCTTTCAGTTGTAGGCTAGCAGATGTAGAGGGAAAGAAGGTGTAACTGTCTACCCAGAGTAAAGAGTTAATGCTTCTGAAAGACTGTGTCTCGGTCATCCGTTTCTCAAACACCATGTAGTGCGAGAAATCCAACAGAGGAGATTGAGTCTTGTGGGGAAAAGTGCGCAAACCTCTGCAGAGTGTACAAACTAATCATGGTTAGTCGTGTCCCCAGTTATGGACATCTTGAGTATCTGGTACTTGAATTATTGGTTTGATCTCATCACTCTAAAAATTAATTTTTTTGGGATGTTAATGATTACCTTAATTGGGATTGAGTTGGAGGAACCTTCTTAATGATGTTTCAACTACCATGATAGTTAAATAAATATATTCCTTTGTTTAGGGAAAAATTGGCTTTTCGCAAAAACATTATAACCATAGCGCCTCCACCATCCATATATGCATGTAGTGATAGCATTTATCTGTTCATTGCTCTACTGTGTTATATTGCCAGCATATCCCATGTGCTGACCCGTTACGGGCTGCAACATATCATGTTGCAGACTTTTCAGACGAGGAGTAAGGTGCGCTAGGTCATTGTCATGCACTCAGCTATGCCGTTGGAGTTGATGGACTCACTTTATGTTCCAAGCCTTCCGCTGTTATCTTATTTAGATGGCCTTAAGTCATATTTATAGTAATAAGTTCTCTCTTGAGACATTCGATGTAATAAGTGTGTGATTGCTACTCTATTATAAATCCTTCAAGTACTATGTGTGTCAGCATTACCAATCCGGGGATGACACTGAAGCACAGAGACTTGACCGTCTAAGGTCGGGTCGCTACAAGATGGTATCAGAGCACACGCTGAATGTAGGAAACAACCACTAAGATAATCCATAGGTCACTCTTCTCTACTAATTTCTGACTCCTCTCCATTTTCTACTCTATAGGATGGCGGACACAAGGAACAAGTTTGCACAATCGGATGAAGATACACATCTTGGACGACACTTGAACATTGGAATACCAAGCTTCATCGGTGTAACACCCCGGATGTAATTTACCCTATATGTTCTCCAACTCTTGCCGTTTTTGGCGCTAAGTTATTTTATTTCCTCGGGTTCGAGTTTTTGTCTTCGTGTGTTGTTGCCTTTGTCATGCATCTCATATCATGTCATCATGTGCATTGCATTTGCATACATGTTCGTCTCATGCATCCGAGCTTTTTCCCCATTGTCCGTTTTGCATTCCGGCGCTCCTATCTCCTCGGGTGGTCCTTTCTACCTATTTTCGTGTGTGGGGGTTAAACATTTCTAGATTGGACCGAGACTTGCCAAGCGTCCTTGGTTTACTACCGGTAGACCGCCTGTCAAGTTTCGTGGCATTTGGACTTCGTTTGATACTCCAACGGTTAACCGAGGGACCGAGAAGGCCTCGTGTGTGTTGCAGCCCAACACCTTTCCAATTTGGCCCAAAACCCACCAAAACCCTCTCCATCATCTAGAGCGTTCGATCACGATCGCGTGGCCGCAAACCGCACCTCATTTGGACTCTCCTAGCTCCCTCTATGCTTATATATAGATCCCCTCCCGAAATTTTCGGGTCTTCTTCCCCTAACCCTAGTCTCCCCCCTCCTCGCGCCGCCGGACGAAGTCCAGCCAGGCCGGACACGTCCGACCTGACCCGCCGCGTCCGTGCATCGCGGATCTAGATCCGGTGCTACAGTAACCCTAGGGGTTGACCTCGTTTTTTCCTAAGTCTGCATATTTTTTTGCATTGTTCATCGCATCATAACTCCGCATCCGTAGCTCCGTTTTGCATGTGTAGCATATCAAACAGTTCGTTTTAGAGAGTACATCATTTCATCTCATTGCATCATTTTCATTTGAGCTCATCTTGATGCCCGAAATGCTGTTGGAAGAGGGCTATATGGTTAAATTGTCAGATCTGTTCCATCAAATAGCTATTTGTCATTTTTGCCATGATTAATGTGTGCATGATATGCTCCTGAGCTCTACATGTGTTTTGTTAATGCCATGCCATCTTTATAGAGGTGCTTACCATGTATTTTTGTGATATGTGTGGTGACTAGCACAAGCTTACAAAGTAGTGCATTCGTTAATGCTGATTTCAGGGACTTAGAATTTCTCCAAGTCCTTGTCCTGATTTTGTCAATATGCCATATGTTCATGTTGTTTACTAGTGATCCGTGCCTCTTTTGAGGATGATCAGTAAGGATGATTTGTTAAAATTGTGGTGCTCTATCCATCCATGTCTTTGTTTGCATTTACGGAGCACCCTAGCTTGAGTCAATCGAGCTCTACTTTTGTTATTTCGTGAATCCTGTCAGATTGTTGACTTGTTAGCAATTTTGTCGAGGATGTTGTTATTGATCCACGCATGCTATGTTGTTGTTCTTGCCATGTCTAGATTCTATGCCATGTATTTTTGATGGGTGTACGCTTAGATTGTCATGCCATGCTCTGTAGTGAGTGCATCGAGCTCGTGAACATGCCTACTCGTTAACAGATTTGCATGCTCCAGTTTTTCACCAAGTCTGTAATCTGATTATGTTTTTGCCATGTTCACATGCTTGCAATTGTATTTTCTGATCCCTTTTGGCTCAAGGTCACTAAGGGACTTTTGTTAAGTTCTTGGAGTAGCTCCATTTCATGTCTTGCTTTGCCATGTTAAGTTCCTGTAGCATATAGTTTTCATGCTCCAAAGTGTGCTACCTGATATTAAATTCCAGACTTGTGTTAATTTCACTAAGTCTGAAACCTGTTATCGTTTGCATATTTTCCATGCTTGTTTGAACCTGTTAATGGATGAATTGGCCGTAGATCAGTGTTCATATTTTGTCAAGCATCATGAGTATATCCCTTCCATGTATTTTGTTGTCATGTTTGATGGCTTTAGCATATTTATCTTGATGCATTTAGATTTCTACTTGCTGTTTATCGCAGACTGGTGCCATATTTGTTTTGCTTGCCATTTCCAAACCGTGCATCCGATTCCGGTGATATTTATATCGATTTCAACTGAAATCACCTCACCTTTCCAGTGGCACTCTTCGATTTCCAAGGTGAGTCCAGGTTCAATTACTCCTTGTCAAATCTTGCATATGCATCACATATCGCATCCCGCATAGCATACCATGTTTGCATCATGTTTGTTTGAGCTTTGCACGTGGTTTATTGTGTTCCTTTTGCTTGTTTGTCTTGTTTGGGTAGAGCCGGGAGACGAGTTCGCTAACGAGGAGCCCATTGAGTTTGCTTACGAGGATCAAGTCAACTCTGACAACTTTGCAGGCAAGATGATCACACCCTCGAAATCACTTCTATCTTTGCTTGCTAGATGCTCGCTCTTTTGCTATGCCTATGCTACGATGCCTACCACTTGCTTATCATGCCTCCCAAATTGCCATGTCAAATCTTTAACCCACCATGTCCTAGCAAACCATTGATTGGCTATGTTACTGCTTTGCTCAGCCCCTCTTATAGCGTTGCTAGTTGCAGGTGAAGATTGGAGAATCGTTCCTTGTTGGAACATTGTTTATTGTTGGGGTATCACCATATTATCTTGTTATCTTAATGCACATATATACTTGGTAAAGGGTGGAAGGCTCGGCCTTTTTCCTAGTGTTTTGTTCCACTCTTGCCGCCCTAGTTTCCGTAATATCGGTGTTGGGTTATAATGGGAACCCCTTGACAGTTCGCCTTGAATAAAACTCTTCCAGCAATACCCAACATTGGTTTTACCATTTGCCACCTAGCCTTTTTCCCTTGGGTTTCCCGGACTCAAGGGTCATCTTTATTTTAACCCCCCCCCCCCCCGGGCCAGTGCTTCTCTAAGTGTTGGTCCAACCGAGCGATGTCCGGGGCAACTCTGGGCTGGCCTACCCGACGTCTTGCTCATCCGGTGTGCCCTGAGAACGAGATATGTGCAGCTCCTATCGGGATTTGTCGGCACATCTGGGTGGTGTTGCTGGTTTAGTTTTACCCTTGTCGAGGATGTCTTGTAGAACCGGGATGCCGAGTCTGATCGGAATGTCTCGGGAGAAGGAATATCCTTCGTTGACCGTGAGAGCTTGTGATGGGCTAAGTTGGGACTCCCCTGCAGGGATTTGAACTTTCGAAAGCCGTGCCCGCGGTTATGGGCAGATGGGAATTTGTTAATGTCTGATTGTAGATAACATGAACCTTAACTTAATTAAAATGAATCAACCGCGTGTGTAACCGTGATGGTCTCTTCTCGGCGGAGTCCGGGAAGTGAACACGGTGTTGGAGTAATGTTTGACGTAGGTTGTTCTATAGTTCTTCATTCGTGCTTTGTCTTCTCTTCTCGCTCTCTTTTGCGAATAGGTTAGCCACCATATATGCTAGTCGCTTACTGTAGCTCCACATATTACCTTGCCTTACCTATAAGCTTAAATAGTCTTGATCGCGAGGGTGCGAGATTGCTGAGTCCCTGTGGCTCACGGATTACTTCCAAACCAGATGCAGGGACCAACGATACCATTCCAGATGATGCGCTTGAGCTCAAGTGGGAGTTCGATGAAGCCTCGCGTCGTTACTATGTGTCTTTCCCAGATGATCGGTAGTGGTGCCCAGTTGGGGCGATCGGGGACCGTGTCGCATGTTGGGGTTGATCTTTTATTTTGGCACCGTAGTCGGACCATGAGTGTATTGGATGATTGTAATGTTATTCATGTATTTGTGTGACGTGGCGAGTGTAAGCCAACTATGTACCTTTTCCCCTATTATCTATTTACATGGGTTGTTGTGAAGATTACCTTACTTGCGACATTGCTTTCAATGCGGTTATGCCTCTAAGTCGTGCTTCGACACGTAGGAGATATAGCCGCATCGAGGGCGTTACAAGTTGGTAATCAGAGCCTTCCCCGACCTTAGGAGCCCCCCTGCTTGATCGAATTAGCTGGCGTTGTTAAGTCTAGAAAAATGTTTTGAGTCATTTAGGAATTATATATCAGAGAGTTTAGGAATTCTTTTTACTCCCCAGTCCCTTCATCGCTCTGGTAAGGCATCCTGACGTAGAGTTTTGACTCTTCTCTTCTCAAATTTTACTAAAAAATTTAGGATCACGCGGGTATCTTGGAATCATTCCGATCGATTTGTGACGAGAACATTGTTCTTGGTGCCTCCTGTCATTTAGGGGTTGTGGCAGCGTCCTGGGGAGTTGAGCTCCGAGGTGTTGTCGTCACAATTTTATCGTTGCAGTTCTGGAATACTTGAGTTTAGTTTCGCCGACATCGAAAATCTCTTTTATGTAGTTGTTGGTGAGATAACCTCGACGCCACCCAGTACTGGGGCGGGAGTTCGGGAGTATTGCCATAACTTGTATAATGGATGCTTTTCGAAGGTTGAGGTAGACGATTTCCGAAGTTTTCTCGGTTATGTGTTGAAGGATGGATACAGCTGGATGTAGGATTTGCTAGATTTGGGTTAGATATTATGCTTCCCCTGTATCCCCAACACCTGATTGCATAACCAGAAAGGTTCGGGAGTTTCATAGGTGGGAATTCTTGTAGCTCTAGTTCTTCTTCCACGGATATTTGGTTTGAGATTGGGTGATCCTTACCGAGTATTCGTTCTTGTTCCGTACCTTGTTGTTGTTTTTTTCTTCTACCTCAATTCTAAGTGGCTTCTAAATTTATGGATATGTGACCATTTTATTTGGAATGCATTCGTTCATTTTGTTCGGATGTGAAGATTATATGTTGCAATTTCAACCCGTTTGATTCAGCTTCAATATTTGTCTATCAATGTGCTAATGGATGTCAACCTCTTCAGGATGGCTCCTCCAACGCGCACGACTCCGAATCCTGATCCGCCACCACCACGTCCACATCCGGAGGCATGGCAAGTTGTGATGGCCGCTACCAATGCAAACACACAGCTGATCATGCAACTTCTTCAAGAGCGCAACCAAGGGAACTAGGGCAACAATCAAAATCACTTTGCTACACTCAACCAATTCCTTGCTAACCAGCCAAAGACCTTCAGAAATTGTGTTGAGGCAACAAACGCTGATGATTGGCTAATGGAAATAGGCAAGCATTTCGAGTGCAGTAACGTCAGGCCTGAGGACTTTGTCAAGTTCGCTTCCTTTCAACTCAAAGACCAAGCTGCAGAATGGTTTTAGCAGTACAAAGATTCCAGAGGAGGCCGTGTGATTACCTGGGATGAATTCCGTCAAGACTTCAAAGCTCATCATATTCCTCAGAGCGTGGTTGAAAGCAAGCGTGAGGAATTCCGCAACCTGAAGCAAGGCTCTATGTCTGTCTACGAGTACAACAAGATGTTTCAGAAGCTCGCCCGTTTTGCTAAGCAGGACGTCCCTAATGAGAAGAGCATGATATACCAGTTCAGTGGTGGTCTCAGAGAAGAAATCCAGGTAGTTCTCGTTCTCTTTGAGCCCAGGAGGTATGATGAGTTTTACAACATGGCATTGAAGCAAGAGACTGCTCAGCTGAAGTGTGATGCTTCCAAGAAGCGAGTCAGAGATGCTACTCCTTCTTCCTCAACTCAAGTGGCTAAGCAGCAGAAGTATTGGCTTCCTCCTCCTCCATTTCGTCAGCCTTATCAGCAGAAGAGCAAAGGTGGCAGTGGATCTTCCCACCCACCCAACCCTGGCTTTCAGAACAAGACTTCATCTCAAGCTCCAAGATCGAGTGCTCCGTATCACCGTCCGCTTTCAGAGGTCACGTGCAACAAGTGCCAACAGAAGGGTCACTATGCCAACAAATGCTTCAATCAGAGGCGTCTCCCTCCTCCTCCTCCTATGATATCGGCAAGTACAGCTATGGTCAAGCATAACCCCAAGTCTGCTAAGGTCAACTTGTTGAACGCAGCTCAGGCAAAGGACTCGCCAGATGTGATTATGGGTAACCTTCCTGTTAATGACATTCCCGCAAGAGTTCTTTTTGATACTGGTGCATCTTTGTCATTTTTATCGAAGCCTTTTGCATCCATGCATGATGTGCATACTATTGATTTGCCTAAGCCGATAGCGGTTTCTTCTCCGGGTTTGTTCATGAACACCAAAATGTTGGCTCCAGATGTTACTATCACATTGGGCGATTACAAGTTTCTTTCTTCTCCAATGGTCCTTGGTAACTCGGATATTGATCTTATTCTCGGAATGGATTGGCTTTCTAAGCACAAGGCGCATCTTGATTGTGCTGCCAGGCAGATTCAATTGACTCATTCGTCTGAGGATGTAATTGTCTTTGCCGCTCGTGATGATACAATTCGTCTGTTTTCTCTCAATGAGGAGGGTGAACTGGATGCCATCTCACAAATTCCAGTCGTTTGCGAATATCAAGACATCTTTCTAGAAGAGCTTCCAGTAATGCCTCCGCACCGGCCAGTTGAATTCGTCATTGATCTTGAGCCTGGTACGGAACCTGTTTGCAAACATCCTTACAAGCTTGGACCTGAAGAGTTGAAGGAGCTGAAGAAGCAACTCGATATTCAAGAGCGAATGCGTCTCATCCGACCTAGTTCTTCTCCGTGGGGTTGTGGAGTTCTTTTTGTGAAGAAGAAGGATGGAACGGACCGACTTTGTGTTGACTACCGTCCATTGAACAAGAAGACTATCAAGAACAAGTACCCACTTCCCAACATCAATGAGCTGTTCAAACAACTCAAAGGTGCCCAAGTATTCTCCAAGCTTGATCTCCGTATGGGCTATCACCAGATTCGAATCCGTGAGCAAGATATTCCCAAGACGGCTTTCAGAACAAGCTACGGTTCATATGAATACACTGTCATGTCTTTTGGCCTCGTCAATGCTCCTCCGACTTTCTCTCGCATGATGAACTTCATCTTCAATCCCTACACTAATGACTTTGTCTTAGTCTACCTCGATGACATTCTGGTCTTTTCGAAGAACAAGGAAGATCATGCCAAGCACTTGCGTTTGGTGCTCGATAAGCTCAGGGAACATCAGTTCTACGCCAAGTTCTCAAAGTGCGAGTTTTGGCTCGATGAGGTTCTCTATCTTGGGCATATCATCTCTGCCAAGGGCATAGCGGTGAATCCTGAGAAGGTTTCTACAATTGTGAATGGGGAACCACCCCAGAACGTGAAGCAACTCCGCAGCTTCCTTGGTCTCGCAAGCTACTATCGAAGGTTCGTTGAGAACTTTTCAAAGATTGTGAAGCCTCTTTCAAACCTTCGACAGAAGCACGTCAAGTATGTTTGGTCTCCGGAATGTGACATCGCTTTCAACACCTTGAAAGAGAAATTAGTCACTGCTCCAGTTCTGACTCCTCCTGATGAATCCAAACCGTTCGAGGTATTCTGCGATGCCTCTCTTCAAGGTCTTGGTGCAGTGTTGATGCAAGAGAAGAAAGTTGTGGCTTATACCTCTCGCCAGTTGAAGCCCAATGAGAAGAACTACCCCACTCATGACCTCGAGTTGGCGGCAGTTGTGCATGCTCTTTTGACTTGGAGACATCTCTTATTGGGAAGAAAAGTGGACATCTTCACTGACCACAATAGTCTCAAGTACATCTTCACTCAACCTAATCTCAACCTCAGGCAGACTTGTTGGGTCAAAATGATTCAAGAGTATAATCCGAGCATCGAGTATACTCCAGGCAAGGCCAATGTGATTGCTGACGCTTTGAGCAGGAAGGCTTACTGCAACAGTCTCATTCTCAAGCCTTACCAACCCGAGCTTTGTGAAGCTTTCCGCAAACTCAATCTGCAAGTTGTTCCTCAAGGTTTCCTCGCCAACCTTCAACTCTCTCCTACTTTGGAAGATCAGATTCACGAGGCTCAACTTCTTGATGCTATGGTGAAGAAGGTGAAGATTGGGATTGCCAAGAGTCAACCCAAGTACAAGTGCTATCGCCTTGATGATAAGGATACTCTCTTCTTCGAGGATCGCATTGTTGTGCCCAAAGGTGACCTTCCTCAAGTTATTATGAATGAGGTGCACAATTCACTCCTCTCCATCCACCCTGGGAGTACGAAGATGTACCAGGACCTCAAGCAGGCTTATTGGTGGACTCGAATGAAGCGCGAGATTGCTCAGTTCGTGAATGAATGTGATGTCTGCAGAAGAGTGAAGGCAGAACACCAAAGACCAGCTGGTCTCCTCCAACCTCTTGCCATTCTAGAATGGAAGTTTGACCACATTGAGATGGACTTCATGACTGGGTTTCCAAAGTCCAAGCGTGGCAATGATGCTATATTCATTGTCATTGACAAGCTCACTAAAGTGGCTCATTTTCTGCCTATCAAAGAGTCTATCACTGCAGCTCAATTGGCGGAGCTTTATACCTCTCGGATTGTCTCTCTGCACGGCAGTCCGCAGTTGATTTCTTCAGACCGTGGCGGCATCTTTACCTCCAAGTTTTGGGATTCTTTTCAGAAGGCCATGGGCACCAACATCCGTTTCAGCACAGCTTTTCATCCTCAAACTAGCGGTCAAGTCGAGCCTGTCAATCAGATTCTCGAAGATATGCTCAGGGCTTGCGTTATCTCTTTCGGCATGAAGTGGGAAGATTGTCTTCCATATGCCGAATTCTCCTACGACAACAGTTTTCAAGCAAGTTCAGGCAAGGCCCCGTTCGAAATTCTCTATGGCAGGAAGTGTCGTTCTCCTCTTAACTGGTCAGAGACCGTTGAACGTCAAATTCTTGGAAATGACTTGATCACAGAGGCAGAGGAGATGTGCAAAGTCATTCGTGATAACCTCAAAGCAGCGCAATCGCGTCAGAAGAGCGACTATGATAGTAAGCATCGTGATTTGGCTTTCGAGATCGGAGACCATGTTTACCTCCGCGTCTCTCCAATGAAAGGTACTCGTCGCTTCGGTATCAAAGGGAAGCTTGCCCCTAGATACGTGGGTCCTTTCATGATCGTCAGCAAGAGAGGCAATCTCGCCTATCAACTCGAGGTTCCTTCAAACTTTCCAAATGTGCACGACGTGTTCCATGCCTTTCAGCTCCGCAAGTGCTTCAAGACTCTTGACCGCACCGTCAACTTCGAAGACATTGATCTCCAAGAAGACCTTTCTTATCGTGAGCACCCAGTTGCTATTCTTGAAGAGACTGAATGCAAGACTCGCAATAAGTCAATCAAATTCCTCAAAGTCAAGTGCTCACACCATTCCGACCGTGAAGCTACCTGGGAACGCGAGGATCACCTCCGTTTTGAGTACCCGGCATTTTTCCAGTCCTAGATCTCGGGACAAGATCCTTTTGTAGTGGTGGAGTGTTGTAACACCCCGGATGTAATTTACCCTATATGTTCTCCAACTCTTGCCGTTTCTGGTGCTAAGTTATCTTATTTCCTCGGGTTCGGGTTTTTGTCTCCGTGTGTTGTTGCCTTTGTCATGCATCTCATATCATGTCATCATGTGCATTGCATTTGCATACGTGTTCGTCTCATGCATCCGAGCTTTTCCCCGTTGTCCGTTTTGCATTCCGGCGCTCCTATCTCCTCCGGTGGCCCTTTCTACCTCTTTTCGTATGTGGGGGTTAAACATTTCCGGATTGGACCGAGACTTGCCAAGCGGCCTTGGTTTACTACCGGTAGACCGCCTGTCAAATTTCGTGGCATTTGGACTTCGTTTGATACTCCAACGGTTAACCGAGGGACCGAGAAGGCCTCGTGTGTGTTGCAGCCCAACACCTTTCCAATTTGGCCCAAAACCCACCAAAAACATCTCCATCATCTAGAGCGTTCGATCACGATTGCGTCGCCGCAAACCGCACCTCATTTGGACTCTCCTAGCTCCCTCTATGCCTATATATAGATCCCCTCCCGAAATTTTCGGGTCTTCTTCCCCCTAACCCTAGTCTCCCCCCTCCTCGCGCCGCCGGACGAAGTCCAGCCAGGCCGGACACGTCCGACCTGACCCGCCGGCACCACGTGTCGCGACACGATTCATGAGCCGCCAGCGCCCACTTCGCAGGCCCGCAGGACCCGCGGGAGGCCCTCCCGACCCGCGTCCTCGCCCGCGCCGCTTCCTTCGCGCCACCGCCATCTTCCTCCTTTGCCGCCCGAGCGCCGCCGACCGCTCCCCCGCCGGAACTTCGCCACCCCGCCGCCGCAGTTCGCCAGTCGCCGCCACCGCCCGACGCCGGCCACCTCGCCGCCTCGTCCTCTCCTCCTCCGCCGCCCCTCACCGGATCTGGCCCACCGGCAAGTCCCTCGTCGCCGGATCTCCGCGCCATCAAGTCTGGCTGCTGTCGCCAGCTCCGGCGGAAGCCCCATCGATCCTCGGCGTCCGTGCATCACGGATCTAGATCCGGTGCTACAGTAACCCTAGGGGTTGACCTCGTTTTTTCCTAAGTCTGCATATTTTTTTGCATTGTTCATCGCATTGTAACTCCGCATCCATAGCTCCGTTTTGGGCGTGTAGCATATCAAACTGTTCGTCTTAGAGAGTACATCATTTCAACTCATTGCATCATTTTCATTTGAGCTCATCTTGATGCCCGAAATGCTGTTGGAAGAGGGCTATATGGTTAAATTGTCAGATATGTTCCATCAAATAGCTATTTGTCATTTTTGCCATGATTAATGTGTGCATGATATGCTCCTGAGCTCTACATGTGTTTTGTTATATGCCATGCCATCTTTATAGAGGTGCTTACCATGTATTTTTGTGATATGTGTGGTGACTAGCACAACCTTACAAAGTAGTGCATTCGTTAATGCTGATTTCAGGGACTTAGAATTTCTCCAAGTCCTTGTCCTGATTTTGTTAATATGCCATATGTTCATGTTGTTTACTAGTGATCCGTGCCTCTTTTGAGGATGATCAGTAAGGATGATTTGTTAAAATTGTGGTGCTCTATCGATCCATGTCTTTGTTTGCATTTACGGAGCACCCTAGCTTGAGTCAATCGAGCTCTACTTTTGTTATTTCGTGAATCCTGTCAGATTGTTGACTTGTTAGCGATTTTGCCGAGGATGTAGTTATTGATCCGTGCATGCTATGTTGTTGTTCTTGCCATGTCTAGCTTCTATGCCATGTATTTTTGATGGGTGTACGATTAGATTGTCATGCCATGCTCTGTAGTGAGTGCATCGAGCTCGTGAACATGCCTACTCGTTAACAGATTTGCATGCTCCAGTTTTTCATCAAGTCTGTAATCTGATTATGTTTTTGCCATGTTCACATGCTTGCAATTGTATTTTCTGATCCCTTTTGGCTCAAGGTCACTAAGGGACTTTTGTTAAGTGCTTGGAGTAGCTCCATTTCATGCCTTGCTTTGCCATGTTAAGTTCCTGTAGCATATAGTTTTCATGCTCCAAAGTGTGCTACCTGATGTTAAATTCCAGACTTGTGTTAATTTCACTAAGTCTGAAACCTGTTATCGTTTGCATATTTGCCATGCTTGTTTGAACCTATTAATGGATGAATTGGCCGTAGATCAGTGTTCATCTTTTGTCAAGCATCATGAGTATATCCCTTCCATGTATTTTGTTGTCATGTTTGAGTGATGTAGCATATTTATCTTGATGCATTTAGATGGCTACTTGCTGTTTATCGCAGACCGGTGCCATATTTGTTTTGCTTGCCATTTCAAAACGTGCATCCGATTCCGGTGATCTTTATATCGATTTCAACCGAAATCACCTCACCTTTCCAGTGGCACTCTTCGATTTCCATGTTGAGGCCAGGTTCAATCATTCCTTGTCAAATCTTGCATATGCATCACATATCGCATCCCGCTTAGCATACCATGTTTGCATCATGTTTGTTTGAGCTTTGCACGTGGTTTATTGTGTTTCTTTTGCTTGTTTGTCTTGTTTGGGTAGAGCCGGGAGATGAGTTCGCTAACAAGGAGCCCATTGAGTTTGCTTACGAGGATCAAGTCAACTCTGACAACTTTGCAGGCAAGATGATCACACCCTCGAAATCACTTCTATCTTTGCTTGCTAGATGCTCGCTCTTTTGCTATGCCTATGCTACGATGCCTACCACTTGCTTATCATGCCTCCCAAATTGCCATGTCAAACCTTTAACCCACCATGTCCTAGCAAACCGTTGATTGGCTATGTTACCGCTTTGCTCAGCCCCTCTTATAGTGTTGCTAGTTGCAGGTGAAGATTGGAGAATCGTTCCTTGTTGGAACATTGTTTACTGTTGGAATATCACCATATTATCTTGTTATCTTAATGCACATATATACTTGGGTGGAAGGCTCGGCTTTTTTCCTAGTGTTTTGTTCCACTCTTGCCGCCCTAGTTTCCGTAATATCGGTGTTATGTTCCCGGATTTTGCGTTCCTTACGCGGTTGGGTTATAATGGGAACCCATTGACTGATCACCTTGAATAAAACTCTTCCAGCAATACCCAACATTGGTTTTACCATTTGCCACCTAGCCTTTTTCCCTTGGGTTTCGCGGACTCAAGGGTCATCTTTATTTTAACCCCCCCCCCCCCGGGCCAGTGCTTCTCTAAGTGTTGGTCCAACCGAGCGATGCCGGGGCAACTCTGGGCTGGCCTACCCGATGTCTTGCTCATCCGGTGTGCCCTGAGAACGAGATATGTGCAGCTCCATCGGGATTTATCGGCACATCTGGGTGGTGTTGCTGGTTTAGTTTTACCCTTGTCGAGGATGTCTTGTAGAACCGGGATGCCGAGTCTGATCGGAATGTCTCGGGAGAAGGAATATCCTTCGTTGACCGTGAGAGCTTGTGATGGGCTAAGTTGGGACTCCCCTGCAGGGATTTGAACTTTCTAAAGCCGTGCCCGCGGTTATGGGCAGATGGGAATTTGTTAATGTCTGATTGTAGATAACATGAACCTTAACTTAATTAAAATGAATCAACCGCGTGTGTAACCGTGATGGTCTCTTCTCGGCGGAGTCCGGGAAGTGAACACGGTGTTGGAGTAATGTTTGACGTAGGTTGTTCTATAGTTCTTCGTTCGTGCTTTGCCGTCTCTTCTCGCTCTCTTTTGCGAACAGGTTAGCCACCATATATGCTAGTCGCTTGCTGCAGCTCCACATATTGCCTTGGCTTACCTATAATCTTAAATAGTCTTGATCGCAAGGGTGCGAGATTGCTGAGTCCCCGTGGCTCACATATTACTTCCAAACCAGATGCAGGGACCGACGATACCGTTCCAGATGATGCACTTGAGCTCAAGTGGGAGTTCGATGAAGCCTCTCATCGTTACTATGTGTCTTTCCCAGATGATCAGTAGTGGTGCCCAGTTGGGGCGATCGGGGACCGTGTCGCATGTTGGGATTGATCTTTTATTTTGGTACCGTAGTCGGACCATGTGTGTATTGGATGATTGTAATGTTATTCATGTATTTGTGTGACGTGGCGAGTGTAAGCCAACTATGTACCTTTTCCCCTATTATCTATTTACATGGGTTGTTGTGAAGATTACCTTACTTGCGACATTGCTTTCAATGCGGTTATGCCTCTAAGTCGTGCTTCGACACGTAGGAGATATAGCCGCATTGAGGGCGTTACAACCGGGACCTACACCGCCAGACTACCAGAAGATGAACGTTGGATGATTCGAGTTCAAGTTCCAGGAAGGACATTCACGCTAGTAACTGAGCCCATAGAGTTTTCCTTTGATGCACCAACCTGGAGTCTAGGAAAGAGCATGGCAGCCCACATTGCCATGGGACGCATTGGCGAAGTTTACCACAAGGAACTTAAGGACACTATCTACCAGATATGTGGGCGCCGAGATGAGCAATGGGAGATGATCAGCACCAGGAGAGACCGGTCCATTGCATCTTTCATCCAGGAGTTAAACCAGCACATCCGTCGACAGGAGAACCAGATGTGCGCAAGCATGATAGATTTGAAGAAGGCGATGACCAGGATCACAGAGCTAGAAGAGGAGCACAAATCTACACACTATGGAGACGAATGACAACCTGACAAGGAAGCTAGGAGTTTTCATGGGAGACCCTGCGCCAGGAGGAGAAGATGACGAACCTAAGGAAATTCATTCTTAAGACTACATCATCATGGACAACACCGACTCCGACCCTGATGGTAGTGATGATGATTATGAAGAAGAAGCTGGAGTGGATATCATGGAGTCTTCCACCGATCAAAATTTCTAGATGACCACCATATGATTAGTAGTATTTTCCCCATGTATATAGTAGTAGTCCGAGCACTGTAACGATAGTTAGATCGATTGTATGCCCTTGCTTGATATTGTTTTGGAGTGATATTGATTGTGTTTGTCTCATGTGCATATGGGTAGTGCCTTCTCATTAGACCTCATTCTATTCTAATCTCTCCCCTCTAAACCCATCAGATGCCTCCGAGACGTGACCCCGGATTTGCCTTCCCACCGGAGCTCACTCAGTTGATCCAGCAGCAGAATACACCGATGCAGTTGCTAGTTCAGAATCAGGGCAACAACAACAACAATAACAACAACCCTCCACCACCACCTCCAGTTGACAACTTAGCCCATTTTCTGAGGTTACAGCCGTGAGTGTTTTCTAGTAGCACCGAGCCAATAGTTGCTGATGACTGGCTGCGCTGGATTGGAAGGGAGTTGATGATACGTCCATTTTGCATCATGCTTTTATATCGATATTTATTGCATTATGGACTGTTATTACACATTATGTCACAATACTTATGCCTATTCTCTCTTATTTTACAAGGTTTACATAAAGAGGGAGAATGCCGGCAACTGGGATTCTAGGCTGGAAAAGGAGCAAATATTAGAGACTTATTATGCACAGCTCCAAAAGTCCTGAAACTTCACGGAAGTTATTTTCAGAATATATAAAAAATACTGAGTGCAAGAAGTACCAGAGGGGGGCCACTCACCAGCCACGAGGGTGGGGGCGCGCCCTACCCCCTGGGCGCGCCCCCTGCCTCGTGGGGCCCCTGGTGGCCCTCTGATGCCCATCTTCTACTATATGGAGTCTTTCATTGAGGAAAAAACCATAAGCAAGCTTTCGGGACGAGACTCCGCCGCCATGAGGCGGAACCAATCTAGGGCTCTGGCGGAGCTGTTCTGCCGGGGAAACTTCCCTCCGGGAGGGGGAAATCATCACCATCCTCATCACCAACGATCCTCTCATCGGGAGGGGTCAATCTCCATCAACATCTTCACCAGCACCATCTCCTCTGAAACCCTAGTTCATCTCTTGTATCCAATTCTTGTCTCTAAGTCTGGGATTGGTACATGTAGGTTGCTAGTAGTGTTGATTACTCCTTGTAGTTGATGCTAGTTAGTTTACTTGGTGGAAGATCATATGTTCAGATCCTATATGCACATTAATACCCCTCTGATTATGAACATGAATATGCTTTGTGAGTAGTTACGTTTGTTCCCGAGGACATGGGAGAAGTCTTGCTATTAGTAGTCATGTCAATTTGGTATTCGTTCGATATTTTGATGAGATGTATGTTGGCTCTCCTCTAGTGGTGTTATGTGAACGTCGACTACATGACACTTCACCATTATTTGGGCCTAGAGGAAGGCATTGGGAAGTAATAAGTAGATGATGGGTTTCTAGAGTGACAGAAGCTTAAACCATAGTTTATGCGTTGCTTCGTAAGGGGCTGATTTGGATTCATATGTTTCATGCTATGGTTAGGTTTACCTTGATACTTTTGTTGTAGTTGCGGATGCTTGCAATAGAGGTTAATCATAAGTGGGATGCTTGTCCAAGTAAGGACAGTACCCAAGCATCAGCCCACCCACATATCAGATTATCAAAGTACCGAACGCGAATCATATGAACGTGATGAAAACTAGCTTGACGATAATTCCCATGTGTCCTCGGGAGCGCTTTCTTCTATATAAGAGTTTGTCCAGGCTTGTCCTTTGCTATAAAAAGGATTGGGCCACCTTGCTGCACTTTATTTACTTTTGTTACTTGTTGCTCGTTACAAATTATCATATCACAAAACTATCTATTACCTATAATTTCAGTGCTTGCAGAGAATACCTTGCTAAAAACCGCTTATCATTTCCTTCTTCTCCTCGTTGGGTTCGACACTCTTACTTATCGAAAGGACTATGATAGATCCCCTATACTTGTGGGTCATCAGTTGACCACCGCAGGTTGCACAAATGCTGAGAATGTGCATTTTGCCGCACATCAATTGGATCGACCCGCAGCCGCATGGTGGGAGAATTACACGACCACTTTCCCTATAGCCAATGTCACTTGGGATCAGTTTCAGCAAGCTTTTCGCACAGCCCATGTCTCAACTGGAGCTATTAACATGAAGAAGCATGAGTTTCGCAACTTGCGCCAGGGAAATCGTACTGTGGCTCAGTACGTAGATGAGTTTAGTAAGCTATCTTGCTATGCCCCAAATGATGTGGCCACCGATGCCGTGAAACAAGAGAAGTTTATGGAAAGGATGAATGATGAGATGAGCATGCAGTTGATGGTGGCAACATTCAACAACTACCAGGAGTGGTAGATAAAGCTCTTATGATGCGGAGCATCCTACGATCATCGCCATGTACACTACGACGAGACCTCGACCTCGAGCATACGCCATTGGACACAAGGTGAACTCGTTCCTAAGTCCTTTCCCTTTCCATTCTTCTGAGACATGGTTGCTACCTAATGCCAAGACACTACATGTTCTCAGGAATCAAGGACTCAAGGAGAAGGAACAGCCGGCGTCAAGACTTGTGCAGAGTTTCTGCCAGGTCCGGACCTTCCGGCCACATCCCGGAACCTTCGGCCCCCGGACCTTTCGGCCAGCCTGGAACCTCTGCCCCTCGCCACTCCAGACGATGCCCGGGCGTGCCAACTCTCTGCTCAGCCCGGAACCTGCCCGAAACCTTGCCCGGACCTTCCGACCCCCGGACTCCAGCACAGCCTGCGCCGCGCCAACTCTCGGCTTACACCGGAACCCACACGGAACTTCTGGAGCCCGGACCTTCCGTCCCTGCCCGGAACTTCCAGCCTGCCTGCGTGCAGAGTCTCTGGGCCGAGGCCCATGTACCTATTTTGCCCCTCACTTACCCCTTCGTGGCCCTAGACTATATATACTCCTCCACCTCCACCATTTTAGCGTTAGCGTTGGTTTAGCTCATTTGAGAGATAGAGCTACGCTCATCCATATCGGATCTACTCCACGAGAGAGACTGCGGCCTCTACGGAGAAGATCCCTTTGGATTCAAGCCCCCTTTCTAAGGGAAGAACCCCCGTGGATTCAAGACCTCCTCACGGAGAAGACCGGTTACCGTGTATCGTCCGTTGTTGACTTTGGATCGTGTATCTTCTCTTATGTATTCGAGGATCTAGCACATGTGTGACTTATTCTTGTTGGTCTAGTGTTTCTCTTGTGTCCCCCTTGTGATTTCCCTCTCTTTCCACCTCGTGTTCTTCGCAGGATCCCACTCCTATCGTGAAAGATCGGGCCACTAGGGTTCTACCCTACATCATCTTGGTATCTAGAGCCATGTTGATCACGATTTTGGAGCCTCCCCTCTTTGTTTTCTAGCCTAATTTTGTTGTGTTCTTCCCCAATTTCAAAAATCCCCACCAAAAATAGCACCCAATTTTTTTGTGATTTGTTGGTTTGACGAAGTTTTGTTGATTTTGATCCATGGATTCGTTGTGTTTCAAGTGGATCTAGCTTTCCCCCATCTTCCCCCCCCCCCCTTTCCATCCATGAAATATTCTCAATTTTGACCTTGGAAATCGAGTTTTTTCGCCCCCGTTCTCAGATCTGGAATTTAGGATTCATCCCGGAAGAAATTCCACGACACCCGGAACTTCCGGACTCCCCCGGAACTTCCGTCCTTACCCCGGAACTTCTGGGCTAAACAGAGAGTTTACCCAAAATCCCCTGGCTTCCCCGAGACTTTTTCCGCGACCCCCGGAACTTCCGGCCACCCCCCGGAACTTCCGAGCCCGGAACTTCCGGCCCTAGGCCCGGAACTTCCGGCCTAACCCGAAACATTACACAGAATTTCAGCATCAGCCTTCTTCACCGTTTTCATCACAACTTTTCACTCCGAACTCTGATTTGAGTGCTCTTTGGCTCGTTTTGAAGCTATCGACGTGCCCAAGGACCTCACCTTGGTTTCACCACCTTTTGACACCATTGATATGTCTCCAACGTATCTATAATTTTTGATTGCTCCATGCTATATTATCTACTATTTTGAATGTTTATGGGCTTTATTATACACTTTTATATCATTTTTGGGACTAACCTATTAACCCAGAGCCCAGTGCCAGTTTCTGTTTTTACCCTGTTTTAGGGTTTCAAAGAAAAGGAAAATCAAACGGAGTCCAGTTGACCTGAAACTTCACGGAACTCATTTTTGGAAGGAAAGAAGCCCAGAAGACTTGCAGTGCACGTCGGGGGATCTGCGAGGAGGTCACGAGGCAGGGGGGCGCGCCTACCCCCCTGGGCGCACCCTCCACCCTCGTGAGCCCCTCGTGGCCCCCCTGACGTACTTCTTCCGCCTATATATCTCCATATACCCTAAAAACATCCGTGAGCACAATAGATCGGGAGTTCCGCCGCTAGAAGCCTTTGTAGCCACCGAAAGCCAATCTAGACCTGTTCCGGCACCCTACCGGAGGGGGCAATCCTTCTCCGGTGTCCATCTTCATCATCCCGGTGCTCTCCATGACGAGGAGGGAGTAGTTCTCCCTCGAGGCTGAGGGTATGTACCAGTAGCTATGTATTTGATCTCTCTCTCTCTCTCTCTCTCTCTCGTGTTCTTGAGGTGATACGATCTTGATGTATCGCAAGCTTTGCTATTATATTTGGATCCTATGATGTTTCTTCCCCCTCTACTCTCTTGTACTGAATTGAGTTTACCCTTTGAAGTTATCCTATCGGATTGAGTCTTTAAAGATTTGAGAACACTTGATGTATGTCTTGCCGTGGATATCTGTGGTGACAATGGGATATCACGTGATTCACTTGATGTATGTTTTGGTGATCAACTTGCAGGTTCCATGACCTTGGGGACCTATGCATAGGGGTTGGCACACGTTTTCATCGTGATTCTCCGGTAGAAACTTTGGGGCACTCTTTGAGGTCCTTTGTGTTGGTTGAATAGATGAATCTGAGATTGTGTGACGCATATCGTATAATCATACCCACGGATACTTGAGGTGACATTGGAGTATCTAGGTGACATTAGGGTTTTGGTTGATTTGTGTCTTAAGGTGTTATTCTAGTACGAACTCTAGGGTTGTTTGTGACACTTATAGGAATAGCCCAACAGATTGATTGGAAAGAATAACTTTGAGGTGGTTTCGTACCCTACCATAATCTCTTCGTTCGTTCTCCGCTATTAGTGACTTTGGAGTGACTCTTTGTTGCATGTTGAGGGAAAGTTATGTGATCCAATTATGTTATCATTGTTGAGGGAACTTACCCTACGAAAGTATGAACCCTAGGCCTTATTTCCTATCATTGCAATACCGTTTACGCTCACTTTTATCATTAGTTACCTTGCTGTTTTTATATTTTCAGATTACAAATACCTTTATCTACCATCCATATTGCACTTGTATCACCATCTCTTCGCCGAACTAGTGCACCTATACAATTTACCATTGTATTGGGTGTGTTGGGGACACAAGAGACTCTTTGTTATTTGGTTGCAGGGTTGCTTGAGAGAGACCATCTTCATCCTATGCCTCCTACGGATTGATAAACCTTAGGTCATCCACTTGAGGGAAATTTGCTACTGTCCTACAAACCTCTGCACTTGGAGGCCCAACAACGTCTACAAGAAGAAGGTTGTGTAGTAGACATCAAGCTCTTTTCTGGCGCCGGTGCCGGGGAGGTGAGTGCTTGAAGGTATATCTTTAGATCTTGCAATCGAGTCTTTTAGTTTCTTGTTTTATCACTAGTATAGTTTATAAAACAAAACTATAAAAAATGGAATTGAGTTTGTCTCATACGCTTCACCTTTTTAATATCTTTCGTGAGTATGATGGAAAGGATAATTGTGCTCAAGTGCTAGAAGAAGAAATCTATAAAATGTTTGGCATTAAATATTTGAATGATGAGCATGATTGCAATGTTGTTAGTACGAATTCTTTGAATATCCATGATACTAATGATGATTGCACTAGTTATGATGAAAATGTCTCCTATAAACATGTCAATTTTTGTGGAGTGCATTGGGTTTGTAAGTACACACCAAATAGGGAAGATAGATATTGCAAGAGGCATAAGTACTTAGAAACTAAATTGTTGCAAGAAGAGCTAGATGGATGTGCTGAAAATTTAATTTTTCTTAGCCCTACTTGTGAACTTTGCAATGAACGTGATCATTTTAGTACCCAATGCAAATTGTTTCATGATCGTATCATGTCCAAAAATTGTGATGACTTGATTTCCTTTGCACATCATAATGAACTTAGTTTGCTCTTGGGTTATGAAGAAATTAAACATATAACTAAGGATATTCCAAAATTTGCCCTTGATAAAGTTCTTCATTTTGATCTAGAGAAAATTTATATGTATTGTGCGGTGAATTGCATTGAAATCCTTGTATTGCCAACTACATAAAGAAAAGCAAACAAATAGAAGATGAAGAGAATACTAATGAAAGGGAAGAGGCTTCCCAATACCCTCCTATTATTTCTTATGATGAATCAGGTAACGAGGAGGAGCCTCCTATTCAACCAATCTCATTAATAAGGAGCCCCAAAAAGAGGATTGAACCCACACATGATGTGGTGAAGAAGAAGAAAAGAAAAAGGAAGAGAGGTAAAAAGATATCTCTCCCAAATAGTGCTGCTCCTATTACTATTGTGCCTCATGAAAATATAATTGCGGAAGTTAATGATACTTCTTATGATCTTGAAAATCTTTTTGGCACTTGCTTGGAAGAATATGATAATTGCTATACTATTGGTGCTATCCATACTATTAAGGATGAGAGTGATTATGCTTATGATATGAAAAGGCCCAAGCTTGGGGATGCTATGTTTGATGAAGATGATGTTTTTGAGAATATATTTGCTGCAATTAATGTTTGTACCAAGCTTGGGGATGCTATGATTAATGAAGATGATATTTTTAGTCTCCCAAGTTTTGATATGCAAGTTTATAATGATGATAGCATGCCTCCTACTTATGATGATTATTGTGATGATACTTATGCTATAAAAAGTAGTGATTATATTTATAAAACTTGTCATGATTATGATTACCCCTTCTCTGAGCATTACTCTTTTAATGTGGAAACAATTTGTAGTATTCGAGTCTCTTATGATACTCCCACTATTTCGATTGAGAAGAATTTTGCTTATGTGGAGAGTAGTAAAAATTCTATGCTTGTAGATCATGAAAAGAATGCTTTAGGTGCTGGTTATATTGTTGAATTCATTCATGATGCTGCTGAAAATTATTATGAGGGAGGAACATATGCTTGTAGGAGTTGCAATAATATCAAGTTTCCTCTCTGTGTGCTTAAAGTTTTGAAATTATGCTTGTTTTACCTTCCTATGCTAATTGATTATTGTTTCCACAAGTTGTTTGCTCACAAAATACCTATGCATAGGAAGTGGGTTAGGCTTAAATTTACTAGTCATATTCTTCATGATGCTCTCTTTATGTTACAATTCTAATCTTTTATGTGAGCATCATTGAAATCATCATGCCGACCTTCATTAGCTAAGCAAATCTAACCCGATTTAGGTCAAAAACTTCCCCCGCGTCGCCCGAGCGGGTGACTCGGGGGCGAAACCCTCGCGCCGCCTCGGTCCCCTTCCTCATGTCCTCTCTCCACCGCCGCCGCCGCCGGTGACTGCCGCCTGGCTTGGCCCGCGCGGTGGTAGGCGGCGGGGGGGCTTCCCCGCGCATCATCTGATGGTCCTCCCCGTCGCCCCCGCCCTCATGGTCGCTGCTTCCGGTCCTCCCCCGACACCTTCCCGGCGACGACGCCCTCCCCTGCTGTTGGCCCGCCGCGGTGCCTGCTGTGGCCGCCGGTGTTGGCTTGGGTCCGTCTTCTCTGCGATTTGGCTCCTGCTGCTGCTCCACCCGCCAGGTCTGGAGTTGGTGGGGGCCCCGGTGGCGGCGGGCCTTTCGATCCGGCTACCTCACGCCGGGACAGGGTTGTGGCCCTCCTCCTGCTCAGGCCATCGCATCCGCTCCTGTGTCGCCGGATTTGGCGCCCCGGCGGGTGTTGACCAATTTTTCGGCCGGATCTGCGTGGGGAGGCGGTTGCAGGCGCCTCCTCTTTCTTCATGGTGCTCAGAGGTGGCTGCGGTAGTGCTCCTCGTGGTGGTGGTGGGCGTGGTGACTAGCTCGGATGGGATGTGCGTGGTGGGTGGATGCCAGGGCGGCGGCCCCGGACTTGGTGGATGGCGTCGGCTTTGCGGCGAGCGGCGTCGGTGGGTGTTGTACTGTGTCCTTGGCCGCGCGGGCAGCGAGGATGCGGTGTCCATGCGCCATGGTGTGCTTGGCTCTCCGCGGCCTTGTGCTCCGATGTGTCAACGACCGCTGTCCCTTCCCGAGTCTGTGCTCTCCTGGTCAGATCTGGTCATGTCGACCTCTTCGGCCTAGGGGTAGGGCGTTGCGGAGGGCGACCGGGGGAAACCCTTGGCTTGCGGCGGAGGCCACGACGTTGGCGACGCCTTTGGCGCCGATTCCCTCCTTTAAGGCTTCGTCGAGGTCCCCTCCTACCTCCTACCATCACACTCTGCTTTGGGTGAAAACCCTGTCCCCTTTGTGGACGGTGGCGTCGATGCTCGTCGCTACCCTTCTTGGAGGCGTCGTCCGGGGGACGCAAGTGTGAGGTTGGCACTCGGCTGCAGGGATTGGGATAGCTGATGGCGTTCATGCTCTTCTTCGTCTTCGCCGACGATTTGATCTTCTATGCCGGTCTTCGTTGTATGGTGTCGTGTTTCTGCTTGCTCTTGTGCAGCCTGGCTGGGGCGGTCCGAGAGGTTGTGGAAGGCTATGCTTATGCCCGCGGCGCTCCGATCTCCTTCCCGTGCCAACCCTGTCGTCGTTGTTCATCCAAGCTCATGGTGAGCACTTTGCCTTCCGACAGTCCGGCGCCCTTCGAGCCAGGGCGAGAGGGTAGTGGCCCTCTTCGGAAGCAGAAGGATGGCAGGGCGACCATGTTCCGGTCATGTGAAGTGGGATTCGAGGCTGCCCTCCGATGTTGGCGACTCCTTCTTCAACTTTCTTGTGTCGCTTGCTTGGTTGTCTGGTTGTAAGCTGCTCTAGCTCCTTGTATCTTGCGCTGTTTTCTTTTTCCTGTTGTATGGTACTGCCCTTGTAATCCTGGCCGGTTGATGGCTTTGTTAATTCAAAGTCGGACTAGGTTCGGGCCTTCCTTGGGCGCGGCTTAGTCTTTTCTCTAAAAAAACATCATGCCTAGCTAGGGGCGTTAAATGATAGCGCTTGTTGGGCGGCAACCCAATATTATTATTTTTCTTGCTTTTTGCTCCTGTTTAGTAATAAATAATTCATCTAGCCTCTGCTTAGATGTGGTTTTATGCTTTTAATTAGTGTTTGTGCCAAGTAGAACCTTTGGGAAGACTTGAAAGTCTTGTTGATCATGCTGTAAAAAGCAGAAACTTTAGCACTCACGAGAATTGCTACCATTTTTATTTGGAGAGTGATATTTAGTTAATTCTTTTTGAATATGATTAATAGATAAATTACTCAGGTCCATCAATTTATTTGACAATTTTATGAGTTCCAGAAGTATACGTTTGATCCAGATTACCACAGACTGGTCTGTTTTTGACAGATTCTGTTTTTCGTGTGTTGTTTGCTTATTTTGATGAATCTATGGCTATTAAAATAGTTTATAAACCATGGAGAAGTTGGAATACAGTAGGTTTAACTTCAATTTAAATAAAGAATGAGTTCATTACAGTACCTTGAAGTGGTGATTTATTTTCTTATACTAACGGAGCTTACGAGTTTTCTGTTAAGTTTTGTGTTGTGAAGTTTTCAAGTTTTGGGTAAGGATTCGATGGACTATATAATAAGGAGTAGCAAGATCCTAAGTTTGGGGATTCCCAAGGCACCCCAAGGTAATATTCAAGGACAACCAAGAGCCTAAGCTTGGGGATGCCCCGGAAGGCATCCCCTCTTTCGTCTTAGTTCATCGGTAACTTTACTTGGAGCTATATTTTTATTCACCACATGTTATGTGTTTTCCTTGGAGCGTCAATTTATTTTGTTAGTATTTGCTTGATGTTATTTAGAACAATGTTTTTCATCTTTTATTTCAATAAAATTGGCATTGATAGCCTTTACTATGCCTATGTTACAAGTATACATGTTGCTGCTTGAAAACAGAAAGTTTACCACTGTTGCAATAATTCCCTAGAAAAGTAAGAATGTGATAAAATGTTGAAACCTTTTTAATATTAAGATATGATAAATTTACTACAGTGGGAATTTTCTTTCATAATTTTTGGAGCTAGGGAAGTACGGATGTTGCTGCATTCTTTACAGACTATCCTGTTTAGGCAGATTGCTGTTATGTTTGCATTGTTTGCATATGTTTGCTTCTTTAATGATTCTATTTGAGGATAGGACTATTAAATATGCAGAGGCATTTAGTATGCAATGTTGAATAATAATTTTAGTGATTTGCTACAGTAGAGTATGATAAGGTTTTTGCAATGGTTTATACTAACCTATCTCACGAGTCCTTGTTGAGTTTTGTGTGGATGAAGCTTTTGAGATTTAGGGAGACCGTGATATGAGAGGAATTAAGGAGACACAAAAGCTCAAGCTTGGGGATGCCCAAGGCACCCCAAGATAATATTTCAAGAAGTCTCAAGCGTCTAAGCTTGGGGATGCCCCGGTTGGCATCCCATCTTTCTTCTTCAACAACTATCGGTTAGTATCGGTTGATCCTAAGTTTTTTGCTTCTTCACATAATGTTTGCTATTCATAGATGCCATTTTGTTTTGCTTTTCTTGCTGTTTGAATAAAATACCAAGATCTGAAATTATTAAATGTTAGAGAGTCTTCACATGGTTGCATAATTATTCAACTACTCATTGATCTTCACTTATATCTTTCGGAGTAGTTTGTCGATGCTCTAGTGCTTCACTTATATCTTTTAGAGCATGGTGGTAGTTTTATTTTGAAAAAATAGATGAACTCTCATGCCTCACTTAGATTATTTTGAGAGTCTTAAATATCATGGTAATTTTCTTAAAATCCTAATATGCTTGGTATACAAGATTAATAATAAAACTTTCTTATGAGTGTGTTGAATACTATGAGAAGTTTGATGCTTGCTAATTGTTTTGAGACATGAGGATGGTGATATTAGAGTCATGCTAGTTGAGTGGTTATGAATTTGAGAAATACTTGTGTTGAAGTTTGTGATTCCCGTAGCATGCACATATGGTGAACCGTTATGTGATGAAGTCGTAGCATGATTTATTTATTGATTGTCTTCCTTATGAGTGGCGGTCGGGGACGAGCGATGGTCTTTTCCTACCAATCTATCCCCCTAGGAGCATGCGCGTAATACTTTGCTTTGATAACTTGTAGATTTTTGCAATAAATATATGAGTTCTTTATGACTAATGTTGAGTCCATGGATTATACGCACTCTCACCCTTCCACCCTTGCTAGCCTCTCTAGTACCGCGCACCTTTCGCCGGTACCATAAACCCACCATTTACCTTCCTCAAAACAGCCACCATACCTACCTATTATGGCATTTCCATAGCCATTCCGAGATATATTGCCATGCAACTTTCCACCATTCCGTTTATTATGACATGCTTCATCATTGTCATATTGCTTTGCATGATCATGTAGTTGACATCGTATTTATGGCAAAGCCACAATTCATAATTATTCATACATGTCACTCATGCATCATTGCACATCCCGGTACACCGCCGGAGGCATTCATATAGAGTCATATCTTGTCTTAAGTATCGAGTTGTAAATCTTGAGTTATAAGAAAATAAAAGTGTGATGATTATCATTATTAGAGCATTGTGTGAGTGAGGAAAGGATGATGGAGACTATGATTCCCCCACAAGTCGGGATGAGACTCCGGACCAAAAAAAAGAGGCCAAAGAAGCCCAAAAAAAGAGGCCATAAAAAAGAGAAGGCCCAAATAAAAAAATAAAAAAATAAAAAAATGAGAGAAAAAGAGAGAAGGGACAATGCTACTATCCTTTTACCACACTTGTGCTTCAAAGTAGCACCATGATCTTCATGATAGAGAGTCTCCTATGTTGTCACTTTCATATACTAGTGGGAATCTTTCATTATAGAACTTGGCTTGTATATTCCAATGATGGGCTTCCTCAAAATGCCCTAGGTCTTCGTGAGCAAGCGAGTTGTATGCACACCCACTAGTTTCTTTTGTTGAGCTTTGATATACTTATAGCTCTAGTGCATCCGTTGCATGGCAATCCCTACTCACTCACATTGATATCTATTGATGGGCATCTCCATAGCCCGTTGATACGCCTAGTCTATGTGAGACTATCTTCTCCCTTTTTGTCTTCTCCACAACCACCATTCTATTCCACCTATAGTGTTATGTCCACGGCTCACGCTCATGTATTGCGTGAAGATTGAAAAAGTTTGAGAACATCAAAAGTATGAAACAATTGCTTGGCTTGTCATCGGGGTTGTGCATGATTTAAATATTTTGTGTGGTGAAGATAGAGCATAGCCAGACTATATGATTTTGTAGGGATAGCTTTCTTTGTCCATGTTATTTTGAGAAGACATAATTGCTTAGTTAGTATGCTTGAAGTATTATCATTTTTATGTCAATATGAACTTTTATCTTGAATCTTATGGATCTGAATATTCATACCACAATTAAGAAGAATCACATTGAAATTATGCCAAGTAGCACTCCGCATCAAAAATTCTGTTTTTATCATTTACCTACTCGATGACGAGCACGAATTAAGCTTGGGGATGCTGATACGTCTCCAACGTATCTATAATTTTTTATTGCTCCATGCTATATTATCTACTGTTTTGAATGTTTATGGGCTTTATTATACACTTTTATATCATTTTTGGGACTAACCTATTAACCCAGAGCCCAGTGCCAGTTTCTGTTTTTACCCTGTTTTAGGGTTTCGAAGAAAAGGAAAATCAAACGGAGTCCAATTGACCTGAAACTTCACGGAACTCATTTTTGCAAGGAAAGAAGCCCAGAAGACTTGGAGTGCACGTCGGGGGATCTGCGAGGAGGTCACGAGGTAGGGGGCGCGCCTACCCCCCTGGATGCGCCCTCCACCCTCGTGAGCCCCTCGTGGCCCCCTGACGTACTTCTTCCGCCTATATATCTCCATATACCCTAAGAACATCCGTTAGCACAATAGATTGGTAGTTCCGCCGCTAGAAGCCTCCGTAGCCACCGAAAGCCAATCTAGACCCGTTCCGGCACCCTGCCGGAGGGGGCAATCCTTCTCCGGTGGCCATCTTCATCATCCCGGTGCTCTCCATGACGAGGAGGGGGTAGTTCTCCCTCGGGGCTGAGGGTATGTACCAGTAGCTATGTGTTTGATCTCTCTCTCTCATGTTCTCGAGGTGATACGATCTTGATGTATCGCGAGCTTTGCTATTAGATTTGGATCCTATGATCTCCCCCCTCTACTCTCTTGTAATGAATTGAGTTTCCCCTTTGAAGTTATCCTATCGGATTGAGTCTTTAAAGATTTGAGAACACTTGATGTATGTCTTGCCGTGGATATCTGTGGTGACAATGGGATATCACGTGATTCACTTGATGTATGTTTTGGTGATCAACTTGCGGGTTCCGTGACCTTGGGGACCTATGCATAGGGGTTGGCACACGTTTTCGTCATGATTCTCTGGTAGAAACTTTGGGGCACTCTTTGAGGTCCTTTGTGTTGGTTGAATAGATGAATCTTAGATTGTGTGACGCATATCGTATAATCATACCCACGGATACTTGAGGTGACATTGGAGTATCTAGGTGACATTAGGGTTTTGGTTGATTTGTGTCTTAAAGTGTTATTCTAGTACGAACTCTAGGGCTGTTTGTGACACTTATAGGAATAGCCCAACGGATTGATTGGAAAGAATAACTTTGAGGTGGTTTCGTACCCTACCATAATCTCTTCGTCCGTTCTCCGCTATTAGTGACTTTGGAGTGACTCTTTGTTGCATGTTGAGGGATAGTTGTGCGATCCAATTATGTTATCATTATTGAGGGAACTTACACTAGCGAAAATATGAACCCCAGGCCTTATTTCCTATCATTGCAATACCGTTTACGCTCACTTTTATCATTAGTTACCTTGCTGTTTTTATATTTTCAGATTACAAATACCTTTATCTACCATCCATATTGCACTTGTATCACCATCTCTTCGTCGAACTAGTGCACCTATACAATTTACCATTGTATTGGGTGTGTTGGGGACACAAGAGACTATTTGTTATTTGGTTGCAGGGCTGCTTGAGAGAGACCATCTTCATCCTATGCCTCGTACGGATTGATAAACCTTAGGTCATCCACTTGAGGGAAATTTGCTACTATCCTACAAACCTCTGCACCTGGAGGCCCAACAACGTCTACAAGAAGAAGGTTGTGTAGTAGACATCAACCATCAAATTTTTGGAACTTTGGTATCTTTGCCTAGGGCTTCCACCACATCATCCGCTACACCACCACCGACTTCCGCAACCTAACCAATTTTGTTCCCCATTGCATGTGTGGTTGCTTGAGGAGTGATTTGAGTCTCCTAAGGTGTCTAGGCTACTTAGGGATGGTTGCTTCTTCATCAACCACCACCACCAACATAACTTCCGCATAGTTTTGCCCACCTCACACTTCCGCCACCCCAACTTAACCCAATTTTGTTTGTGTTGTGAGTTGTGTCTCCTAAGGTGTTTCGGCTACTTAGGGACCGTGCTTCCAACTCTGACACCGTGTATAGTACACCACCTTAACCTCCATTTCCGCATTGCATACTCCACAACCCATCATTGACATTCTGCAATTCCATTGTGCTTCCACAAAACCACCACCATATCCCACTACCACCATTTGACATTTGACATTTGAGATTTTGAGTTCGCAGTTTTTCCGTTTCCTAAGGTGTTTCAGCTACTTAGAGACGAGTATCCATCATCTTGGTATCTCCATCAAGATCACCGCCACTCATCATCACCGCGGACGGTAACCTCCATATCATCTTGGTATCGTGGTATCCCTCCATTGTATATTCCCTTGCAATTGCATTGATAACCCCTATCCCATTTTGCGTCACTTGCCTATCGAGACTAGCCATTTGAGTATTGCCGGCAATGCTACTTGTGCACATTAGTGATCTACACCATACATTGCATACATACCATACCATATCGGTATCATCTTGGTATCATATCATCCTTCGTGCCTCAAGTTTGTTCCCACATATACACAATAGATATCTTGGTTTGTGCATTGTGCAAAAGTGGCCATACAAAAAAAGAGAATAAAGCTTTTAAGCAAAGAAAAAGAGTGAACAAAGAGCTTGTAAGCAAGTGCCATAGCATCATACCACATTGTCATATAAGATCATCTTGGATCATAACACCGGGAACCATATATACATAGCATACTTGGGATAGAAGTCATTGCATTTCTGTCTCCTATAGATTGTGCACAAGTGTTGTATCCGCCTATTGAGCAATCGTGCTAGCGTCTCTCTAGAGTTGTGCAACAAGAGCATTTTCCGTGGATTCCACATTTTGAGCTCATTCCTTGGTTGCACGACCCCATTTATCTATCCATGTGTGTGTTTCTGTGTGCCACATATTGCTATTGGTCTACTTGTTTCACTTGCGAATTTGTGAATCTCTTTCAACATTATTGACTCTTGCTAAAAAAAATCATAAAAAAATTGTGCCACTATCCTCACCGAGCTCCACCATAAGCCTTATTTGTGTAGGTGTGAGAAACCGACAAGAATTGGTATCAATTGTGCTATTTCCTTGTCCACATTGGAGTGATCATTGATCCACTTTCAACTTCGGTCAAGGTACATTCGGTATTCATTCTTCTCTTTCTACCACTCACATTTTTCTCTTGGGGTGATGGATAGGCAAGGCATTTCATCTCCGGTCTTCCACAACAACGACGGCGTGAACAACTACATCACCAAAGCGTCAATCTTCGATCTACAACGACAAATGCAAGGCGCACAATCAAGATTGCGAGAGCGCATCAAGAACCTCTCCATCGACATTCGTCACTCCGAAGCAAGGAAAAGGGACTACATCGACAACAAGCTTTCCGCACAAAAGGAGGAGCAAGATGCAAGGATGGAGGAGATTCGGACCTTGTTGATCAACCGTTCTTCACCTTCATCATCCTCAAGGCGGTGACGTTCAAGTCACAAGTCTTTGGAGCACAAAAATTATGCAAGCACAAGTCGTCCACGTCCACATCTCCATGGCGACCACCATCATGTTCGTGATCCACATCGTCATGAAGGGCAAGTCACCTCCAAGCAACATGTGCAAGACTACGACGAACGACATCTACTACGAGGTCAAGTGCGACAACGCCAACATCATCATGACGATGCTCACCAAGTGCAAATGCACAAGTCCCAACAAGCCCTACTTCACGCCAAGTCCAAACTTCATGAGCACAAGGAAAGACAGCGAGACAAGCACCACCAAGATGGAGATACGGCTACAACAACCACTTCGGCAACTTCGCCTACTTCCCATGAGTTCGCCCACATCGACATCTTCAACAATGAGGCGACCACCTACGAGCGAGGGCGACACTTCCATCTTCGGAATCCCCTCAAGGAAGATGGCCGAGCATGGGACATTCCCTTCGGTCATGGAGATGAGCTACGAGGTGCCACATCATATGGACCTCCTACAACAACAAGACAGCGACAAGACGGTCGAGCTAGGGCCATCCCCTTCGACAACGGCGACGAGCATGAACCTCTTCAACAACATGAAGACGGCACCCATATTGGACTCATACTCTGAGTCAAGCTACGAGACCGCACATGAGACCTTATCTTTGGTCTTGGAGGAGAGTGATGATGTGCCATCTTCGGCCTTCATCCATGGCTATGACTACAACATGATTGAGCATGGAGACATTTGCACCTACATACCTCCGACACCCACATATGACGAGATGCCCCAATTACCATGTGAGGAGAGCCACCACCACATGAGTGACATGAGTGACTCCACCCTACATGACATTGAGAGCATTTCCTATGAGATGATGAGTGTGACCACCACTAGCCCCACACTTGAGAGCATGCCACACATCATATGTGAGGTTGAGAGCCATTTGAGTGACTCCACCAACCATATGAGTGAGATCATCCAAGAGGGAATGAGTGAGCCACAACACTTAGTGAGTGAGGTAGTTGAGACGGCATGTGAGGCCACTATGATTTCTAACGACTTAACCTCTACTCCGAGTGTGTTTTCTTCCTTGGTGCTAGGTCTCCTACATGACGACATGCCTATCCTCAACGAGTCCATACCTCTAATGGAGACAACGATGGCCATGGTGGACGATGATGCACCCCCCACATGGTTCCATCAAGATGAAGTTGACCACGACTTGGTCTTCAACACCTCACCTACAACACATGAGCGACCTTCCAAAGGTAACATAGGTGATGGTACTTCTCTTGTCCCACTAGTGGACTATCTTGACATCGATTGCTTGCATGATGTTGATCCACCTATTCACATGCTTCATGATAGTGCGACTTCTTCATGTCATGACTTACCTATTTATGATGAATATGATGATGAGCATGTTGAATTACCTAGTTGTGAGGCTATGTTCCATAGGATATCATGTGAAAATTCTTTTGGTCACATCATGTTTGACAATCCATTAACCTTGTCATATGCTATGAGTGAGATATCCCATACTGCATCATTTCAATCTCAACATAGTAACTATGCATGCCCCATTCAAATCAATCCCATTTGCACTTATGGCATAGATGACGAGATGATGGTCATTGGCTTTTGTTTTTCATGTGATGATATTGCCATGCTTCCTTTACATGATTTGTGCAATTCATCTACTATGCCATGCCATGATCACATTGTTCCAAATATGCATTGTTTTCGATGTTGTCAATATTCTCCGTGTGATGTTTCCATTAATGATCATGAGGAGACTCCCATAGTTTCCTCATACATATTAAGAGATTTTGATGCATTCCATACATTGCATGATTCTCATAATTGCTTGCACCGTATGCATTCCATGAATAACAATGCTCTACATATTTCTTGTGATGCATTACACAATTTGAGTCTCCATTATGCTATACATAACAACAAACCTATCATGATGGATGGCATGTTTTTATATCACGCATCTCATTTATTTGAGCATTGGCTATTTTGTGCTAACCAACACAAGCACATGTGCATCATGATGGATGATGTGTACATCTACCACACACACATAATTTTCCCTTTGTCTTTGTTTTGTGTAGGTACTGACATATACTCGTCAACCTCTCAATCCCAAGAGTTGACGAAATGAGCTCTTGAGAGCATAGATGACTTGGGATCCCGTGAACTACCCTTCCCACCGCTCTCTTTGTGCAACAACTACGCACATCTCTCTCACTTGGATCTCACACGGCTATGGGCTATATACCGCTTCTCGCTTCTTGCTCATTTTATCGTGTTCACTTTGCATGCTATGCTTGCTTCTATGCCTTTGCCATGCAATTGTGACCCTTGCTTGCATCTACCCATGATTCACCATTATGCTACTCCTATGTGTATTTGCATGCTTGGTGGAGATCCTTGTTGCTATTGCCATGTTTATCATGTGCCTCAAGCTATTGATGCTATTTTGCTCATATCCTCCTTTCATGCTTGTGCTATGTCATGTGAATTATTCATGCACACTATTTGCACCCATGACATGCTTGCCATGATTCCTTCTAGTATGTTGCATCTTCGCACTACTAGCTTGCTTGACTTGATCACCATGATTGGTTGCTTTGTCGCATCACCCATGTTCAACTCTTACTTGCTTTCTTGGGTTGATGACATATATGCTCGTGCCTCTCACATGATACTCTTGTTCATTGTCGCTTGCCTCCAATTGTTGCATCTATGATTATTGACCTTGGAGACTTGGACACTTTACTTGTGATGCATGCTTGCTTGATTGCGCCTATTCTATTTGGTTGTTCTCGCATCATATGCCTCCATACTATGAAATGCTCCCTTGTCCTTTCTTATGATGAGCATGATGCATCCACTTGTTGGGTATTTTACCACACGAATGATAGGTTTTGCATCTACGATAACCTCATTTGTTTTTCCAAGTGTTTGTCATGTTCTTTCATGTTGAAGGATTCACAAGGCGATACCGTCATGACACAATTTGGTCATGTGACGGTGTACACGATGTGCAACACCAACATTTGCGAGAATCTCCTAAAGGTGAACTCCTTCCCTTTGAGCCATCCTCAAATATGCATATTGGATGGGTCACTCTTTCATTGTTGTTTCCTTCTTGTTGTCTACATGGTACATCTCGCGAACGGAGGAGCGACATTGAAGATTGACTCTATGGACCTTCACATTAAGGAGCGCTCGGACTTAGTGGATTCACCATAGGACCACCACTTCTACCACAACATTGAGCTATGGTACAACACCACCCATAACAAATTTGCATCTTATGCATGGATTGACTCACATTATGATTGCCTTGTTGCATCTATTTCCATGTCATCCATGATATATGAGCTGGTGCATTTCCTTAGCAAATTTGTTGTGATCTTTCTTGATGGCATATTCATACATCATGATCATATTGCCTACCATCAATTGCATGATCACATAGTCACATTGAGCACCAATTACCATGTTCATGCTTTTGATACACCGTCCCATTATGACATCATTTTGCACCGTGGTTGCATTCATCATATTCACAACACATTTGTGTGCACAATGAATGCTTTTGCTCCCATGAATGCTTTGCATATCATTCTATATCATCTTACTAAGCTCCATGCGCTTTGCCACGAACAATCTTGCTGCACGGACTCATTCTCACATGATGGACACTTTGTGTGCGCTAACCATTGTATTTCCGAGTGTTTTTTGTGTTTGCTCTTTTTGCATGTATACCACTTCGGCGACACCTTGGAGTACTTGGATTGCGCAATGTCTTCAACTCCGTCCAACTACAAGTCCGTCCACAACAACCATTCCCATGGTGATGAGGATCACGATCCGAGGTCGGATCTTTCCCAAGGGAGGGGAGATGATGCGGAGCATCCTACGATCATCCCCATGTACACTACGACGAGACCTCGACCTGGAGCATACGCCTTTGGACACAAGGTGAACTCATTCCTAAGTCCTTTCCCTTTCCATTCTTCCGAGACATGGTTGCTACCTAATGCCAAGACACTACATCTTCTCAGGAATCAAGGACTCAAGGAGAAGTGAGGGAGTCCGGGATTAGGGGGTCTCCGCACAGCCGAACTCTATCCTTAGGCCGGACTATTGGACTATGAAGATACTAAATTGAAGACTTCGTCTCGTGTCCAGATGGGACTCTACTTGGCGTGGAAGGCAAGCTAGGCAGTACGGATATGGATATCTCCTCCTTTGTAACCGACCTTGTGTAACCCTAACCCTCTCCGGTGTCTATATAAACCGGAGGGTTTTAGTCCGTAGGACACAATAACATACAATCATACCATAGGCTAGCTTCTAGGGTTTAGCCTCTCCGATCTCGTGGTAGATCAACTCTTGTAATACTCATATCATCAAGAATAAATCAAGCAGGACGTAGGGTTTTACCTCCATCAAGAGGGCCCGAACCTAGGTAAAACATTGTGTCCCCTGCCTCCTATTACCATCCGCCTTAGACGCACAGTTCGGGACGCCCTACCTGAGATCCACCGGTTTTGGCACCGACATTGGTGCTTTCATTGAGAGTTCCTTTGTGTCGTCGCCGTTAGGCTTGATGGCTCCTACGATCATCGATAGCGATGCAGTCCAGGGTGAGACTTTTCTCTCAGGACAGATCTTTGTGTTCGGCGGCTTCGCACTGCGGGCCAACTCGCTTGGCCATCTAGAGCAGATCGAAAGTTACGCCCCTGGCCACCAGGTTGGGTTTGGAAGCTTAAACTACACGGCCGATATTCGCGGAGACTTGATCTCCGATGGATTCGAGCCCCTGCCTTGTGCGTCACACGGTCACGATGAGTACGATTTAGCTCTACCATCGGACAGTGTTCAGGAGATCGCACCGGCAGCCGCTCCGACCCTCAATTCGGAGCCAGTTGCGCCGTCCATAGACGGGTGGATGGACCCCGCCACGGAGGCCTTATCCTCAGCGGCGATCGAGCCGAACATCGACCTTACCCTGCACGAGAGCCGTGTTGTCAAACTGCCGGATCCTTCTCCGGCCACGGACTCCGAACCGCCTGCGCCCGTTCCTAGCGAATCCGATTGGGTGCCGATCATGGAGTTTACCTCCGCGGATATTTTTCAGCACTCGCCCTTTGGCGACATACTAAACTCATTAAGGTCTCTCTCCTTGTCAGGAGGATCCTGACCGAACTATGTCCGGCAGGATTGGGATGCGGATGACGAAGAAATTCGATGCCCACCCACCACCCACTTAGTAGCCACTGTCGACAATTTAACTGACATGCTCGACTTTGACTCCGAAGACATCGACGGTATGGACGACGATGCCGGAGACAAAGAGGAACCACTGCCCACAGGGCACTGGACAGCCACCTCATCATACGATATATACATGGTGGACACACCCAAAGAAGGCAATGGCGACAAGAAAGCGGAGGATGACCCCTCCAAGAAGCAACCCAAGCGCCGACGTCAGCGGCGCCGCTCTAAGTCCCGCCAAAGCAAAAGTGGTGATACCGGCACAGGAGATAATAGCACTCCGGATAGTGCCGAAGATGGCAATAATCCCCTCCAGCACGATTTAGGGCAGGAGGATGGAGAGGCCAGCCCTCCTGAGAGAGCGACAGATGAGGAGGATGATAATTACATGCCTCCCTCCGAAGACGAGGCAAGCCTCGACGATGATGAATTCGTCGTGCCAGAGGATCCCGTCGAACAAGAGCGCTTCAAGCGCCGGCTTATAGCCACGGCAAATAGCCTTCATAAAAAGCAGCAGCAGCTTCAAGCTGATCAAGATCTGCTAGCTGACAGATGGACTGAAGTTCTGGTGGCCGAGGAATATAAACTCGAACGCCCCTCCAAGAGTTACCCAAAATGCAGGTTGCTACCCCGACTGTAGGAAGAAGCGTATGATGCGACTGACCGGCCACCTCGTGGCCGCGACAGAGAGGCATTCCAGCCAAAAGCTCAGCTTGCACCCCGACGCCATTCAAATAAAAAGGCATGGGGAAATACGCCAGACCTACGAGACGTATTGGAGGACAAAGAAAAACACGCAAGATCGATCTACGGATCGCGGGGGCGCGCCACTACGCGAGACGATAATCGTCACGCCGGATACAGTAAAAGTAAATCCGGCCGGGCCGAGCACAGTGGGCAAGACTCATTGGAGTTGCATCGCGATATAGCCCAGTACAGAGGCGCCGCACACCCCTTATGCTTCACAAACGAAGTAATGGATCATCAAATCCCAGAGGGTTTCAAACCCGTAAATATAGAATCATACGACGGTACAACAGATCATGCGGTATGGATCGAGGATTTCCTCCTGCATATCCACATGGCACGCGGTGATGATCTACACACCATTAAATACCTCCCACTCAAACTAAAAGGACCAGCTCGACATTGGCTCAATAGCCTGCCAGCAGAGTCCATTGGCTGTTGGGAAGATCTGGAAGCCGCATTCCTCGACAACTTTCAGGGCACTTATATGCGACCACCAGATGCCAATGCCTTGAGCCACATAATTCAGCAGCCAGAGGAATCAGCCAGGCAATTCTGGACACGGTTCCTAACAAAGAAAAATCAAATCATCGACTGTCCGGATGCAGAGGCCCTAGCAGCTTTCAAGCACAACATCTGCGAAGAGTGGCTAGCCTGACACCTTGGTCAGGAAAAGCCGAAATATATGGCAGCCCTCACGACACTCATGACCCACTTTTGTGCGGGAGAAGACAGCTGGCTGGCTCGCAGTAATAACATATCAAAGAACCATGGTACTTCGGATACCAAGGACGGCAATAGCAGGTCACATCGCAACAAACATAAGCGCCACATTAACAGCGATAATACTGAGGATACGGCAGTCAATGCCGGATTCAAAGGCTCTAAACCCGGTCAGCGGAAAAAGGCATTCAAACGAAGCACTCCGGGCCTGTCCAGTTTGGACCGTATACTCGATCACTCGTGTCAAATACACGGCACCTCAGACAAGCCAGCCAACCACACCAACAGGGATTGTTGGGTGTTCAAGCAGGCCGGCAAGTTAATTGCCGAAAACAAAGATAAGGGGCCACATAGCGATGACGAGGAAGAGCCCCGGCAGCCGAACACCGGAGGACAGAAGAGGTTCCCCCCACAAGTGCGGACGGTGAACATGATATATGCAACCCACATCCCCAAGAGGGAGCGGAAGCGGGCACTCAGGGACATGTATGCGTTGGAGCCAGTCGCCCCAAAGTTAAACCCATGGTCCTCCTGTCCGATCACCTTCGATCGCAGGGACCACCCCACTAGTATCCATCATGGCGGATTTGCCACACTGGTCCTAGACCCAATCATTGATGGATTTCACCTCACTCGAGTCCTTATGGATGGCGGCAGCAGCCTGAACCTGCTTTATCAGGACACAGTGCGCAAAATGGGTATAGACCCCTCAAGATCAAACCCACAAAAACGACCTTTCAAGGCGTCATACCAGGTGTAGAGGCCCATTGCACAGGCTCAGTCACACTGGAAGTGGTCTTCGGATCCCCGGATAACTTCCGAAGCGAAGAGTTGATCTTCGATATAGTCCCGTTCCGCAGTGGTTATCATGCACTGCTCGGGCGAACCGCATTTGTGAGATTCAATGCGGTACCGCATTATGCATACCTCAAGCTCAAGATGCCAGGACCTCGGGGGGTCATTACAGTTAATGGGAACACAGAGCGCTCTCTCCGAACGGAGGAGCACACTGCGGCCCTCGTAGCGGAAGCGCAAAGCAGCCTCTTAAGGCAATCCACTAGTTCGGCGTTTAAGGACCCAGACACCTTCAAGCGCGCCCGGAGTAATCGGCAACAAGACCGCCTGGCACGTTCCGAGCTCGCATAGCAATGCGGCCCCCACCCTGGTCCCAGCCAAACAGCGAAATCCGTGCCATGCGTACATAATTACACATTAAAAATACCATGGGCACATGCGGGGAGGGGGGCACGACGGTGGCACGCCCCAAGTCGCGGCTTAAACCGCACTAGGGGCTTCACACTTTGTTATTTTTCTCTCTTTCAGGACATTAATCTCCAGAAACCTTGTCTGGCAACATGATTGCCGAACACATGATGCAGCAACCAAGGAGGCAGCAAGCTACATCACACCACGGAACTCCCAGGTGGATTACGATAACGAGTGAAACACTTGCTTTAATATTATTCCTCAGCTTGCCCTTGGAGGGGACATAGTCCTACTTTTTGCTTATCGCACTACCTGTATCATTCTGCTCTAACGAACGTTTTTTAATAAACGATGCATTGCATTAAGGCTTTTATTGCATTCTTCTTTATATATATATATGTTCGTTCGTGACATCCAGCACCCGTAACTCTGGTACGGCCAATACGCTAGGGGCTTAAGCATACCCCACAATACGGCGTGAGAAGTCTGAACACTTTCGACAGTGCGGCACCCCGAACTTATAGCATTATATGCATCAGCTTTGAATCATGTATTGGGTCAATAGTTGGGTTTGCCCGGCTCCCATGTTTTGGTACCTTACGTTCCGCTATATCGGCTAAGGTAGCACTGGGAGAACTACTGCGATTGTGCCCCGGTTCTGCTAGGCTAAGCACCTTAGTAGAGAAAGCTAAAACTGACTATCATGATAAGGCGAGAGACCGGTCGCTGTTCGAGAGGTTTTCGAGTCCTTAAAGACTTATGCCGCTTAGAGCGAGGAGTCGGCCCTGTCCGGCTTAAGGCGTGCATCGCGCCCCAGATTCGGCCTTCTGAATACTAGGGGCTTCGCCGAAATTTAAAATTATAGAATTCTATGGCTAAGTGAGAGTGATAACGCATTATAGTCCGATTGCCTTGTTCGTTGTGCTGAGCACCTCCCTCGAAGGACCCAAAAATGGGAACAAGAGTGCTCAGGTTTATCCCAAACACCCCAACACTCGTGGCATGGGGGCAGAAGCCGACGACTAGCCATCTCTCAGATCTGATAAACAGCCGAATAGAAGGTAATATTTTAAATTCAAACAAGCGTTGCATAGCACATATGAACAAGTTTTCATGAATACAGGATTACACGAGTGGGTTTACTCAAATATTGTATCTTTCGTACACTCGTCCGCTATGAGACGGGCACCCTTTAGGACACCCTCATAGTACATCTCGAGGTGGCGATGCTCCTTGCCCTCCGGCGGCCCTTCCTTGATTAGCTTCACGGCGTCTAGCTTGGCCCATTGCACCTTCACATGTGCGAAAACCCGGCGTGCACCTTCGATGCAGACGGACCGCTTGACAACTTCCAGCCGTGGGCAGGCATCCACAAGCCGCCTCACCAGGCCGAAGTAGCTGTTCGGAAGGGTGTCGTCATGCCACAGCCGGACTATAAAGCCCTTCATGGCCTGTTCGGCCGCCTTGTGTAGCTCGACTAGCTGCTTTAGCTGGTCGCTCATAGGCACCGGGTGTTCGGTCCCAGTATATTGGGCCCAGAACAACTTCTTCGTTGAGCTTCCCTCCTCGGCCTGGTAAAACGTTGCGGCATCCGACACACTGCGGGGCAAATCTGCGAATGCTCCTGGAGAGCTCCGGATTCGGGTAAGTAACAAGTAATTTACTTTCACATGCTTGCTTTGCATATAGAATGCCTTACCTGCCGCTATCTTCTTCATCGCATCAATCTCCTGGAGGGCCTTTTGGGCTTCGGCCTTGGCACTCTTTGTGCTCTCGAGGGCCGCGGCAAGCTCAGACTCTCGCGTCTTCAAGTCAAGCTCCAACGCCTCGTGCTTCGTCACGAAAGCGTGGAGCTCTTGCTGCACCTCGCCCACCCGTGCCTCATGCCTTTTCCGCTTGGTGCGCTCCTTGGCCGCTTTGTTTTTGGCCTCGGATAGCGCTTGCTTCAGGGTCGCCACCTCAGTCGTGGCCCCTGGCAAATTTACGATGATCCTGTCATTTTGCAATCGCATTCTTTTTATACATATCCATAGACTAGGTACTACCTACCTTTGTTCTCCTCGAGCTGCCTCTTGGCAAGGCCGAGCTCGTCCTTGGACCCTTTAAGGTCCTGCTTTAGTGCAGCGACTTCCGCAGTCAGTGCTGCAGATGCCAGCAGCGAAGCCTGCACGCATATTGACATACTTATATTAGACTCCTACGATATTGTTTGATCCTCTGTTCGGCTTTTCTTTGTGAACACCGAATAGAGCATCAGGGGCTACTGTCTATGCAGTAATATTTCTCCTATATTTCAAAAACTTACCTCAAAGCCTGTTAGAAGGCTGGCACAGGCTTCAGTCAGTCCGCTCTTGGCGGACTGAACCTTCTGGACCACCACACTCATAATAGTGCGGTGCTCTTCGTCAATGGAAGCGCTGCGAGGCGCTCCCAACAGATTGTCTGGTGCCTCTGGATGGGCAGAGGTCACCGGCACAGGTGTCTTACCCCTCTTGGAAGGAGGCCGCCTGCCTGAGTCCGGAACCACTGGAGGTTCCGGCGCAGTGTTCGGCTTAGGGCCGAACTCGGAGCCCTTGGGGGCTTTGCTCCCCCTGCTCCCGGAGTCTGGAAGGTCGCTTTGAGGCGCCTCTGGGATTGTCTCCCCTCGACCCAGTGCCTCTTGAGACAACACCTCGGCGTTGTCCGTAGGGCAAGGGGAGGTGGCGGTCGGAAGCGGATCGCTATCCATATCCGACGAGCCCAGGGAGCTGTCCGACGAGGATACGTCGATACGGGTTTGGGGCGGTCTGCATAATCGTAATTCGGCCTTAGGAGAAGCAGTGCAACAAAGGAATGCTATGAGTTACTCTAGTATCCGAATACTTACGACTTCGCCAGGGACTTGGCCCTGAGCAGCCACTCGTCTTCGCCTTCGGTGGCGGTGGTGGAGTAGTCCGGAAGGAGAGTCCTTCCCTTCTTGGACTCTTCGGCCCCCTCAGTAGGCGTGGCCTTCCTTTTCTTGCCTCCCCCGACTGGAGGGGGGACATCTTCATCTTCCTCCTCGTCTTCAGGGGAGGAGTGCGTCGCGGAGCTATCGGACGATGAGTCCGATAACACCTGGTGTCGGGAACTCTTTCGGGTTCCCTTGGCCTCTTGGTCTTCTTCGGCACCTTGTAAGGAGCCGGAGTTAGCATCTCCGTCAAGAGAGCGTCCGCATGTCTTCGGGCAAAGGGGCCGGACAGTTAATCTGCCCCGACGTCTCCACCCAGTCCTGTCAAAGGCATGGAGCTCAGACCCCGCACATGGTTAAGCTAGGGGAAATATATATACTACCAGATGTATGGAACTCACCGAATGCGCTCTGGGCTTCACGCTTAACCCGCGGTCCTCGGTGAGAGAGGGAGGGACCTCTGCGCCCTTGAACAGCACCTTCCAGACGTCCTTGTGTGTTGTGTCGAAGAGCTCGCTCAGAGTCTGGTGCTGGGCCGGGTCGAACTCCCACAAGTTGAAGTCCCGTTGTTGGCACGGGAGGATCCGGCGGACGAGCATGACCTGGACTATGTTGACAAGCTTGAGCTTCTTGCTTGCCATGTTCAGGATACATTTCTGGAGTCCGTCCAGCTCTACCGATGAACCCCACAACAAGCCCTTCTCTTTCCAGGAAGTGAGCCATGTGGGGAATCCGGATCGAAACTTGGGGGCAGCCACCCATTTGGTGTCGTGCGGCTCGGTGATGTAGAACCACGCCGATTGCCACCCCTTTATGGTCTCCACGAAGGAGCCTTCAAGCCATATAATGTTGGGCATCTTGCCCACCATGGCTCCACCGCATTTTGCTTGTTGGCCGCCCACCACCTTCGGCTTGATATTGAAGGTCTTTAACCACAGGCCGAAGTGGGGCCGGATGCGGAGGAAAGCCTCACACACGACGATGAACGCCGAAATGTTGAGGACGAAGTTCGGGGCCAGATCATGAAAGTCCAGCCCGTAGTAGAACATGAGACCACGAACGAATGGATGGAGGGGAAACCCCAGTCCGGAGGAAGTGGTGGAGGAAAACTACCCTCTCATGAGGTTCAGGGGTAGGAACGATCTGCCCCGCAGTAGGAAGCCGATGCGCTATATTCGCGGCCAAGTATCCGGCTCCGTGCAGCTTCTTGATGTGTCCCTCCGTAATGGAGGAAGCCATCCATTTGCCTCCCGCTCCGGACATGATTGGAGAAGGTTGAGGGGAAGGATGTGGGCTTGGGCGTTGGAGCTCGAGTGCGCAAGAGTGGATGAGCAAGGAGGAAGAAGGCATGGGTAGAAAAAAAGGTTAAACCTTGTCCCTTTATAAGGGCGGCCGAAACTATGCGCCCCCACTAGCCTGGTAAAACTCGCTTATCCCCCAAGTGCCATAATCGATGGCGCGGTTGGGTTACCCACGCCCGTATTGATGAGACTCCCATAATAAGGGGAACACGATCTCTGCTTTGACAAGACGTGTCAAGAAACTGCCTCGCGTTGTGTGCGGAGCTAGTTAAAGGAAACAATTCGAATAATTACCGGGCCATGGCATAATGTCATGTTGCCAAAACGTGTCAGCAGATTAGATTTGTGGAAATATTATTCTCTCTATGGTGGTATGTGGAAATTATTTTGCAGGGTCGGACACTATCCTTGTATTCAAATTCTTCCGTGATGTATTCGGAGGAGGAACCCGCCTTGCAATGCCGAAGACAATACTGCGCGCCGGACTCATCTTCATTGAAGCCTGGTTCAGGGGCTACTGATGGAGTCTGGGATTAGGGGGTCTCCGGACAGCCGGACTCTATCCTTCGGCCGGACTATTGGACTATGAAGATACTAAATTGAAGACTTCGTCTCGTGTCCGGATGGGACTCTACTTGGCGTGGAAGGCAAGCTAGGCAGTACGGATATGGATATCTCCTCCTTTGTAACCGACCTTGTGTAACCCTAACCCTCTCCGGAGTCTATATAAACCGGAGGGTTTTAGTCCATAGGACACAATAACATACAATCATACCATAGGCTAGCTTCTAGGGTTTAGCTCTCCGATCTCATGGTAGATCAACTCTTGTAATACTCATATCATCAAGAATAAATCAAGCAGGACGTAGGGTTTTACCTCCATCAAGAGGGCCCGAACCTGGGTAAAACATCGTGTCCCCTGCCTCCTGTTACCATCCTCCTTAGACGCACAGTTCGGGACCCCCTACCCGAGATCCGCCAGTTTTGACACCGACAAGAAGGAACAGCCGGCGTCAAGACTTGTGCAGAGTTTCTGCCAGGCCCGGACCTTCCGGCCACATCCCGAAACCTCCGACTCCCAGACCTTCCGGCCAGCCTGGAACCTCCGGCCCTCGCCACTCCATATGATGCCCGGGCGTGCCAACTCTCTGCTCAACCCGGAACCTGCCCGGAACCTTGCCCGGACCTTCCGGCCGACCCGGACCTTCCGGCCCCCGGACTCCAGCACAGCCTGCGCCGCGCCAACTCTCGGCTTACACCGGAACCCACACAGAACTTCCGGAGCCCATACCTTCCGTCCCTGCCGGAACTTCCGGCCTGCCTGCGTGCAGAGTCTCAGGGCCGAGGCCCATGTACCTGTTTTGCCCCTCACTTACCCCTTCGTGGCCCTAGACTATATATACTCCTCCACCTCCACCATTTAAGGTTAGCGTTGGTTTAGCTCATTTGAGAGATAGAGCTACGCTCATCCATATCGGATCTACTCCACGAGAGAGACCGCGGCCTCTACAGAGAAGATCCCTTTGGATTCAAGCCCCCTTTATAAGGGAAGATCCCCCCGTGGATTCAAGACCTCCTCACGGAGAAGACCAATTACCGTGTATCGTCCGTTATTGACTTTGGATCGTGTATCTTCTCTTATGTATTCGAGGATCTAGCACATGTGTGACTTATTCTTGTTGGTCTAGTGTTTCTCTTGTGTTCCCTTGTGATTTCCCTCTCTTTCCACCTCGTGTTCTTCGTGTTCTTCGTGGGATCCCACTCCTATCGTGAAAGATCGGGCCACTAGGGTTCTACCCTACATCATCTTATGATTGAAGGGAAGCAGCATTAGATTGAGAGCCACAAGAGGAAGTATGGACAAGGGAAGTACAATTCAGGAGCTCAGCAGAAACTCTGTTTCACCCCGAACCCAAGAGGATTTACCCATAACCATGGAGGCCATAACCACAATGGAGGAATTCCACATAACCACAATGGCTCTAGGAATGGAAGTGGGAATGGAGCAGGAAGCAATCAGAACCGCTCTAATCTAGACACCCCCCCCAAGAAGGACCTAAGTCACATTACTTGTTTCAAGTGCGGGAAAACTGGACACTATGCCACTGAGTGCCCTGAAGCGAAGAACGGAAATGGCAATGGAGCTTTGGGAAGAAGCCCAACCCTTTCAACAAGGGACAAGTGAACCACGTGAACGTGGAGGAGGTTGAGGAGCAGCCAGATGCAATTATCGGTAAGTTTTTGGTTAAGTCATTTATTGCAATAGTTCTTTTTGATACTGGTGCATCGCATCCATAAATTTCAAGGGGATTCATGGATAAATATAAGTTGCCCACTAAAGTACTTAGGACACCTATGTTAGTAAGCTCACCCGGAGCAGAGTATATGGAAAGCAGTGGATGTTTTCAGATGCCATTGACCATAGGTAGGCATGTTTTTCCCTCGGACTTGATAATTTTGGAATCCCAAGGATTGGATGTGATACTCGGTATGGATTGGCTATCGATGTATGGACGAAACATCGATTGCTTCAGTAAGTCAATTCTGCTCACCACACCGGAAGGAAAAAGGATTAAGTATGTATCCAGGTATACTCCTAAGAGTACTCACGTAAATTCCCTCACGGGAGTTGTTCAGGAAGAAGTGCCTGTAGTAAAGGATGACCCAGATGTATTTCTAGAGGGACTACGAAGCATGCCCCCGGATCGAGACATTGAGTTTTTGATAGAGTTATTGCCACGCACCGGACCAATATCAAAGAGACCATACCGGATGCCCTCAAATGATCTGGAGGAGATTAAGAAACAGATTAAGGAGTTATTGGAGAAAGGTTACATTCGACGAAGTTCATCACCATGGGGAGCCCTAGTGCTCTTGGTTGAGAAGAAGGATAAGTCTCTGAGAATGGTTGTTGATTATCGGGCATTGAATGAAGTGACGATCAAGAATAAGTACCCACTGCCAATGATCAATGATTTGTTTGACCAGCCGCAAGGAGCTAAAGTCTTTTCCAAGATCGATCTGCGATCAGGATATCACCAGCTGAAGATACGAGAAAAGGATATACCAAAAACAACTTTCACCACGAGGTACGGGTTATATGAGTATACGTTTATGTCATTTGGATTGACTAATGCCCCCGCCTATTTCATGAGCATGATGAACAAGGTATTCATGGAGTTCTTGGTTAAGTTTGTCGTGGTGTTCATTGATGATATTTTGGTGTACTCGACGAATGAAGAGGAACACAAGGAGCATTTGCGTTTAGTTCTCGAGAAGCTCAAAGAACATCAGTTGTATGCCAAATTCAGCAAATGTGAGTTTTGGTTGAAGGAATTTGGATTTCTTGGACATGTTATATCAGGAGAAGGTATAGCAATGGATCCTACCAAGGTTCAGTCAGTCACTGAGTGGTTGGCACCCACCTCAGTTGGAGAGATCCATAGTTTTCTTGGACTCGTGGGATACTATTGAAGATTCATTGAGAATTTTTCCAAGATCGTGAAGCCTATGACGTCATTGTTGAAGAAGGACACCAAGTTTCATTGGACAGAGGAATGTGAAGCAAGTTTTCAGGAGTTGAAGAAACATTTGGTTACAACCCCAGTGCTGGTTCTGCCGGATATACGTAAGGATTTCCAAGTGTATTGCAACACATCTCGTTTAGGACTCGGAGGAGTACTTATGCAAGACGGAAGAGTTGTCTCTTATGCCTCACGTCAGCTTCGACCCCATGAGTTGAATTATGCTACCCATGATTTGGAGTTAGCAGCTGTAGTGCATGCACTCAAAACCTGGAGACATTTTCCTATTGGAAACCATTGTGATGTGTACACGGACCATAAGAGTTTAAAGTACATTTTCACACAGAAGGAGCTGAACCTCAGGCAGAGGAGATGGTTGGAGCTCATAAAGGATTATGATATTAAGTTGCACTATCATCCAGGCAAGGCCAATATAGTAGTAGACGCTTTGAGCCGGAAGAGTTATGCCAATACGCTCGTGAGCAGAGAGTTTCCAAAGGAGTTAGCCGAAGATCTAAGGAGCTTCATTTGGAGATAGTCCCTAGGGGTTTTGTTGCAACAATGGAAGTTCAGTCGACATTATTGGGAAAATTCGAGAAGCTCAGAAGGATGATAAGGAAATTGCTGAGATAAAGGAGAAGATGAGTGAAGGAAAGGCCAAAGTTTTTCGTGAGGATGAGCACGACACCTTGTGGTTTGAGGACCGTGTTTACGTGCCCAATAATGCAGAAATCAGGAAGTTGATACTTCAGGAAGCTCACAACTCGCCATACTCGATACACCCTGGAAACACCAAGATGTATTTGGATTTCAAGGAGCGTTTCTGGTGGACGGGTATGAAGAAGGACATTGCCGAGTATGTAGCCGTGTGTGATGTATGTCAGAGAGTGAAGGCAGAACATCAGAAGCCAGCAGGATTACTGCAGCCTATGTCGATACCCGAATGGAAGTCGGACAAGCTTGGCATGGATTTTATCACCGGATTACCCAGGACCCGATCAAGATACGATTCTATTTGGGTACTAGTGGATCGCTTAACCAAAGTGGCTCACTTTATCCCAGTGAAAACCACCTATACTAGTGCGAAATTAGCCAAGATATATATGACCAGGATCGTATGTCTGCATGGAGTTCCGAGGACCATCGTATCAGATAGAGGAACACTGTTTACTTCAAAGTTTTGGCACCAGCTGCACCAGACCTTGGGCACTAGGTTAGAGTTCAGTATAGCTTTTCATCCGCAGACAGATGGACATACCGAGAGAGTCAATCAGATTCTGGAGGACATGTTGAGAGCTTGTGCACTAGATTATGGATCTAGCTGGGATGACAATTTGCCCTACGCGGAGTTCTCATACAACAATAGCTACCAAGCCAGTTTGAAGATGGCACCTTTCGAAGCTTTGTACGGACGAAGGTGCAAAACACCGTTGATGTGGGATGAAGTTGGAGACCGTCAGTTGTTTGGACTGGATTTGATTAAAGAGTCAGAAGAAAAGGTTAAGTTGATCCGAGACAGACTAAAGGTAGCTCAGTCTAGACAGAAGAGCTATGCATACTCAAAATGCAAGGAGGTAGTCTATGGAATCGGAGATAGAGCATATCTTGTGTGTCACCTCTACGAGGAGTTAAACGTTTTGGAGTTAAGGGAAAGTTAGCCCCGAGATTCGTAGGACCATACCGTGTTTTGGAAAGCATGGGAGAAGTAGCCTACAAGTTGGAGTTACCCGAAGGACTGTCAGGAGTTCATTATGAGTTTCACGTTTCCCAGTTGAAGAAGTGCCATGCAGAAATGGCTGATATTCCTCTGAGAGACACAGTGCCCCTGGAAGCAATTCAGTTGCAAAGTGATCTGACCTACGAGGAGAAACCTGTCAAGATTCTCGAGTTTGCCAACGGAGTTACACGCAGTAAGGTTATCAAGTTTTGCAAAGTTCAGTGGAGCCACCATACCAAGGATGAAGCTACCTGGGAACGAGACGATGATCTACGCAAAGACCACCCACACCTATTTTCTAGCCAACCCAAATCTCGAGGGCGAGATTCATCTTAATCGGGGGTAGGTTTGTAACATCCCAAATTTTTAATTTGGAATGTTATACATAGGTCATCCATGCATATCATATTTTATTGCATTTTGTGTTGCGATCCTAAAAATTCTAAGCAACTCAAAGACCCACGAAGAGAGTTGAGGATTTCACGATTTTCACATTTGAATTTTTATCAAATATTGAAACGGGGATCATTTTCGGTTTTAATTATTTTCTCTCCGAAAATATTTCATACTAAAATATATGAGAGGAGATAATATGACTTCTCCAAAATAAATGAAATATTGGAGGAAAAATATTAAAATCAAATAAATAATTTTATTTGGATTTTATTGCTATTTAATTTGAATTAGAAAAATATGCATTTTTCAAAATTGTATTTTTGGGCCAAGAAAATGTTCACTTTGTTCTAAATATTCTATTTAGACGATGAAAATTTGTTTTGTTATTTTCAGATTTTTATTTTATTTTTTAGGATTTTTCCGGCGAAATCTGTTTTTAAAAAATAAAAGTCAACGACCGACTGGGCCGAAGGCCCAGCCGAGCTAGGCCGGCCCGCACCGCGCCACCGCCTCCGCCGCCGTGCCCGAGTCCGGCCGGGACACGTGCGAGCCGCCGTCGCCGCCCGGGACTCCTCCCGAGGGCGAGGCCCCCCTCCTTAAATAGCGCTGCCCGCACCCCCTGGACCCCAAGTCGTCGCCGCCACCGCCCCTCGCCGCAGCGCCGCCGCCCCCAAGTCGCGTCACCGCCGCCGCAAACCCCACCGCCTCACCTCGCGCCTCGCCTCGCCACGCCGCCCGCGGAAGCCCGCCGGAGCCGCCGCCGTTCGCCGGATCTCGCCGGAATCCGACGCCCGGTTTTTTCGGTTTAGGTAAAACCGATCGTTTTTTCTTTAGAAACCCTAGATGCGTTTTTTATTTTGTTCGGTTCGGTTTTTCTCGGTTTAGTTGTTTAGCGGACGTTCGTCCATGCATTCATTTTAACGAACGATGTTCGTCAGTTAACCGCACACAGCGAACGTTTGTTCGTTAGCCTGTTCGTCTCGTTTTATTTTCAAGGGTTTTCCCACGATTATTTTCGATCGCGATTTCTGCCATGATCTTCGTTTTAGTTTATCTTTTCGCTCATTTATCCAAATCAGGTGAAACAAGCGCCTAGATCTTTGTCTCGAAGCCCTCTTTCTGTTTAACCAACTTGAACAAGATTTTGGTACTGTAAAATTTGACTTTAGTTCAGATTAGTAAGCGGATCTTGTTTCTTTCGTAGTTTGAGTTTCGTTGCTCCGTTTGATTTGATTCTTTTTGCAAACCGGAGTTGTTTAGTTGAACTCTCTGGTTAGGTCTTTTATTCGAGTTTTATCCGTGCTTCTAGATGAGTGCTTATGTATGCTATTTTTTGTTTGCGATAGAATTTCCGGAGTGCGAAGCATGCTACTACGAGTCTCTAGGATTTGCAGATCATCAGCAAGGCAAGTAACACATTGATCATACCCCTTTACTACCCAGTTTTAATGCATTAGTTACAATCCTCATGCATTGCATGAGTAGGATCTCTTAACACGTGGGTTCTAGGAAGTAGATGATGAGGTAGAACCTATTACCTGTTTTATTATCAAACCCTTGGGAGTTACTTCTGCGCAATGCTTATATTGCCATGCTATGCTCGTAGACGTGGATTAGGTTTGAGTGTATCCATGACAGATGTGAGTTGTTAATTAATGGTTCAACTTAAGGTGGCAACTTTAATACACATCTGGGTGGATTGCTTGTGGACACCTGAAGAATCCAGTGTTGTCCTAGGATATCCCAGAGCACCTGTGTGATCATCCTACGGTCTGCCACCCAGGCTCAAAGGGATCATAAGATTATTCATGCTAGAAACTTTTGTGTGCAGTCACAAGCCATTATGGACTCTGGCATAGTTGAGTATGTTGTGTGACCTCTTTAGGTGGTAGGCTAGCAGATGTAGAGAGAAAGTAGGTGTAACTGTCTACCCAGAGTAAAGAGTTAATGCTTCTGAAAGACTGTGTCTCGGTCGTCCGTTTCTCAAACACCATGTAGTGCGAGAAATCCAACGAAGAAGATCGAGTCTTGTGAGGAAAAGTACGCAAACCTCTGCAGAGTGTACAAACTAATCATGGTTAGCCGTGTCCCCGGTTATGGACATCTTGAGTATCTGGTACTTGAATTATTGGTTTGATCTCATCACTCTAAAAATTAATTTTTTGGGATGTTAATGATTACCTTAATTGGGATTGAGTTGGAGGAACCTTCTCAATGATGTTTCAACTACCATGATAGTTAAATAAAATATATTTCTTTGTTGTAGGGAGAAATTGGCTTTTCGCAAAAACATTATAACCATAAAGCCTTCACCAGCCATATATGCATGTAGTGATAGCATTTATCTGTTCATTGCTCTACTGTGTTATATTGCCAGCATATTCCATGTGCTGACCCGTTACAGGCTGCAACATATCATATTGCAGACTTTTCAGACGAGAAGTAAGGTGCGCTAGGTCGTTGCCATGCACTCAGCTATGCCGTTGGAGTTGATGGACTCACTTTATCTTCCAAGCTTTCCGCTGTTATCTCATTTAGATGGCCTTAAGCCATATTTATTGTAATAAATTCTCTCTTGAGACATTCGATGTAATAAGTGTGTGATTGCTACTCTGTTATAAATCCTTTGAGTACTGTGTGTGTCAGCATTACCGATCCAGGGATGATACTGAAGTACAGAGACTTGACCGTCTGAGGTCGGGTCGCTACAACCGTGTTTGCAAAAAAATGTTCAAAAATTTATAATTTTATTGACGTTTTTGCAAAATGTTCTGAAATTTTAAAAAAATAAAATTGCAAAAATATTTGTGTTTTCAAATACTTATGAAGTTTTAAAAAAAATTCATGAATTTGAAACTTATTTGCACGTTTAAAAACTGTTTGGAAATTAAAATTTGTTTAGAAAAATTCAAAATTTCAAAAATATTCCTATTTTCAGAATAATTTTCACGTTTTAAAAAACTATTCTCATTTTTGAAAGTTTGCTATAGTTTTTTTACGGTGCTACAGCAGGGTTATGCTCACCTGAACCATTTTATCAAATGAATAGAGTAAATCTCTACTACTACAGTACAGGAAATTTTAAATGCCATCTATCCTGACACAGAGGCACTTCGTAGTCGTTGATTTCTATTAAGTAACATGATTGTATTAGAAAACATAAGTTAGATTAGGAATATTTTGATTTACCTTATACTTTAAATAGATCATGTATTTCTATATACATGTCCATAAGGATCAAGCAATACACCAACTATTGCATCAAATCCCTCTATCCCTTCTAACATGGTATCTATGGCAAGTCGATCCTAAATCCTAGTCGTCGCCGCTTCCGTACTTGCGCGCCGCCCTTAGGGCGGTCGACCTTCATGACCACCGTCCGTACCTAGGGTTCGTTCGCCGGCTGTGTTGGCCGGCTGCCCTAGAGAGTCTTTTTTTCGAGCCCTTGCTCTGAGTTTTTCGCTCTTCTGCCGGTTCTTTTGATCGACGTTTTTCTTTTTGATCTTTCGATCTAATTTTGATCGATTTGCGTCACCCATCGCCGCCGTCGACCCCATACGCCTCTATCAAACACCGACGCGATCGATCGGCTTCTTCATCGACTCGATGGCCACTCATGTCATCCGCGTGTCTGCCCGCCAGTCGCCCCGACCTGGCGGCCTCACGCGTCATTCGTGCGTCTGCCCGCCTGTCGCCCTGACCAGGCGGCCACGCATCATGCGGCGGTCCTTTCCCGCCGCCGTTCGTGCGCCGGCCCGCCCGTCGATTTACGCCGACCGTCACCGCCTGCTCCGATCGGAACTCCTGCATCACCCTGACCCGGCGGCCTCGCGCCATGCGGCGGCCAATCATAGCCGCCCTGCCGCCCGCTGTCGTCGGCTTCATCTCGGACTCCGTCGCCACCCCGCCTCCTCTGAGCGGCGTCCTCGACCTCGCGCGCAATTGGATTGATCACGCGCCCGCCGCCGTGATCCGCCTCAGCTATGCAGTGTGACCGACCTGGTCCGTCGGTTGCGCACGCCTTTGCAGGCCTCGTGAAGATCGTCCCCGAGTTCAGCACGCCTATCCACCGATCGAGCATCGGGTTGCCGTTGTGTCGCCCCATCGGGCCGCAGCGCCGCCGCCCCGTGGTTCTCCCGCGCCCACGGCTGCGTCGACCCATGTGCTGCCGCTGCATCACCCCTTTGGGCCATAGTGCCGCGGCCCACGGTCTACCGCCGCCTCAAGTACGTCCATTTCAGGCCGTCTCCATGGCAGCACCGACCCTCGCGCTACCGCTGCGTCGCTCCATCGGGCCGTAGCGAGCATGGCACGCGGTCTCTGCCGCCTCCCGAGCCCATCCTCGCAGCTGCACCGACTCGCGCGCTGCCGTTGCATCGCCCCTTCGGGCCGCAGCGCCACGGCCTGCGGTCCCAGCCACCGCCAGGAGGTCTTCCCGCTGCTGCCCCGACCTGCCCGCCGCCACTGCGTCACCCCTTCAGGCCGTAGCGTCGCGGCCCGCGGTCCACTCCGCCCACATGCGTCGACCTCCCGTGGTATGCGCCGCGCCATCTTCCTTGGAGTGGGAACGCCACCGTCCGCGCCGGTCTTCATCATGCTGACGGGTTCTTCGCCTCCTCCGAGCATCGCCGCCGCGCTCCTAACCTAGCCGCCGCCGCTGCTCTTCTTCGGTCGCCGCCGCGACTACCCCCGTAGCCGCCGCCGCTGCCCGTCCAACCCCTTCGTCTTCGTCCAACACTTGCTCGTCACCAGCGTCGTCGTCATCTACCCCGACCACTTCGTCTACTCCGACAACCGCGGGCGACATCGGCCCCGCGCCGATTGGCGCTGCAACCGTTGTCGAGTCCTTCTATGCTGGCTTCTCTGACTTTTTTGACATGGCATACAGGTCGTGCAGGTCCCAGCCTATGCATGTCCAGTGCTGGCAACACTGAAGCATGCCTTCGTCCACGACGTGTCCCCGGGCCTGGCAAGCCTGGTGCGGTGCTTCGTCAACTTCGTCTTTGTCCGTCTACGCATGCCCGGTGCTGGCACCACTGATGCGTGCCTTCGTCTACGATATGTCCACGGGCTTGGCAACCCCGGCACGATGCGTCGTCAACAACGTCTTTCCCCGGCGCACCACTACTACGCCCATGACTAACTCGGCGCCTCTTTGCGCCCGTGGCTCCACGGCGACTTCCTCGACACCGGCTACCCCGACTCGACATCGACCACGACATCCGTCGTATGGCTACCTCGACCACGGCTCCACCACCCACGCTCTCGGCTATCTCGACAAACGGCACAAAGGGCTACCGCCTTGCTTGAGCAACCTTATCGGTTTCCACTCTAGCCACGACTCCGCGATGCGTCGACCGTTACGACTGTGGGGGGTGTCCGTCGGCTTGCCTTCGGATTCTTCTCCAGTCTCACCGTCTGCGTCGCTACCGTTGTGACTGCGGGGGGATGTCGAGTAACGTGATTGTATTAGGAAATATAGGTTGGACTAAGAATATTCTGGCTTGTCTTGTACTCCAAGTCGATCATATACTCCTATATAGATACCCATGAGGCTCTAGCAATACATCAACTATCGCACCAAATCCCTCTATCCCTTCTAACAATTTCTTCTATGGAGTGAATCCATATCGTTTATCATAGCAAACTCAATTGATCCAACTGCTGTAGTTACGGGGATTCGCTCTATCCAGTCGCGCGCCAAAACGAGTTGGACGGATTTTTTTTTTGGAATATCGGGACACTGCACGGGTACCTGCACACCTATCCTCACGTGATGGTGACTATAAAATTTCCCATTCAAGATCTTCTGTGACTGGCTTTTGTAATATGTATCGTGTAAACATATATTTTTAAGAAGGAACAAAGACCTTATTTGCAGTTTGGCCAGGACATCACGTGCGCTGCACGTGCCTCCTACTAGTTTACATAGGGGGAGACTTGGGGGTAAGGTTGAGAGTACAAAGCAGTTGGGTTACAATCTTATAGATAAGTAGAACAACATGGTACACCAATCGTGAAGAAGGTTCATAGCATGCTCACTGGAGCATCTGTTGGACCAAAGCATGATGTCGCCCGCAGTCAAGCGGGCGATGAGGTGGATAGGTTGAAGGTCCTCCCCTAAAAGTTTTTCCATTTCTTCTTTTCCAAATATTTCAGACAATATCAATGACGACCGTTGATTGAGGTCTGTTTGTGAGGTCTGGTCCCCAAAGATGTTGAAAGTCCGTCGGGAGCGTAGCAGAAAGAGAGCTCAGTTCTTTCCAAAGAGGACGAAGATAGCAACATTGAAGGAAGAGGTGACTTCTTGTTTTTGAAGCCAGGCAGAACGGACAACAGTTGGAGTCAGTTAAACCCCTGTTGAAGCGTCTTTCATTGGTGAAGAGTCGATTTTTGCAGGCGAGCCAAAGAAAAATTCTGCATTTGTTGGGTGCATAATTTTTCCAAATGGACGGTGGGAAGGAGTCAATTTGTCGATCCAAATAGCCTTGTATGCCGAGTTGCAAGTCATTGTTTGTCGTCATACATCCCATTTGTTTGTCATGTACCTGCACATTCAAGGAGACAGTCACCAGTATAGAGCGAAGGTTTTCCAGTTCAAATTGAGGGGCATGATAAAGATGGGGTGCCCAAGTCTAGATTCATAGTAGGAATGCTTTGCACCTGGGCAACGGCAGTCGAGGGTCTGATAGTATGAGAGAAAAGAGCAAGGAAAATTGTTGCGAGATTTTGAGTGGAGCATTGGACCCAAAGGTCGAGCAAAAGGCGGTGGTCGTACCACTGCCGATATGCACCTTAGTCATGGATCGGAAAGAAAAAAATCTAGCCACTTGGCGATGTCATGCCAAACATTGGATTCAAAAGGGTGTGGAGCGTCAAGGTCCTCGTTATCAGACCATCCATACTTGGCAGCAAGGAGAGAGACACTCCCAATATCAAAAGTTGAGTGAAGTATATTTAGGTGGGAAAGGAGTAGGCAAGAGTTCAAATGACGCAGAGAAGAAAAAAACCTAGAACCCCTCAAGAGAACCATGCACACACAAATTCCCAAGACACTTTCAATGTCTGCCCAAAACTTTATCCTGACGAACCGCCCAAAAAAGGCCCTAAAAAGTTTATCAATTTCCTGGACAATGCCCACAGGCCATAGGCAGCAAGAGAGCGGTCATGACATAGATAAGTAAGGCTCTAGGCACTGCAAGAACCAACATTGCGCGACCAGCAAGGGTTAGAAGCACCCCTCACCAACCCGCAAGAAGACGATAAGAAGAAATTTTTTAGGTCTTGTTTGTGAGTCGATAGAGGTAGGCCGAGGTAGGATTGAGGGAACGATGCGATCGCGGATACAAAATAGTTGCAAGTTGAGATGTGAGTTCTGGGTCAACATGAATAGGAGCAAAAGTGTTTTGTGGGAATTAATCACCAATCCAATGGCTTTCGAGAATTCAAGATATATTATAGCATTTGAAGTTTGCTATAGTACAGTGGCCGCTACTTTTCTTTCAAAAGCCGACAAAAAAACACTGGAAAAAAATCGATACAGTTCCCCATCTAGAGAATCAGGCTTCTACAGTTTTTGCGAATGGACCGGCCCAGTAGGAGGGCACATAGCACCCTATAAGAGCTCCCAGGAAAATCCTATTACCCCTAAAAAAGGCAAATCCTATTCGGCGCTTGACGCATCATTTTTTTATGGAAAATACTTCAAATCAGGCGGCTGATTTTACTGGACCCGTCCGCCACGCGCTAAGCCATCGGATCGCCTAATCACGATTTCTGTTGGGCGCGCACTGGTCCCTGATTTCTCTTGCACACCTGTCCTTGTCCCACCTTTTGCACGTGAGTGGTCCCCATGGCCTATGGTATGATTCCTTTGTATGCTAGTGTACTTGCCGCCATGCACAATAAAATTTACTCCGTGCATCGCTACCTGGATTACGTGTGCTGCTTCCTCCATAGCAAGATGCAAGACTTGTTTTGGATGACAAGCCGGCAAGCCAGCTACGCGATGCTGCCACCACATCCGCAAGGACGGCGTCCCGCACGCCGCAAGCTGCTATAAGGTCGGACCGCCGAGTGCTAAATGGTTAGCATGATATGCAACAAAGCCGGTTTCGCAACATGCATCACGCTGCAAAGGGGTTTCACAACATGGGTTGTGCTGGAAAGAGACTTTGCAACATGTGTCACACTGCAAAGGGGTTTCACAACATGCGTCACGCTGGAAAGGTGTTTCGCAACATGCACCATTTTGCAAAGAGACTTCACAATATGTGTCACGCCGCAAAGGGGTTTCGCAACATGTGTCACGCTGGAAAGGTGTTTCGCAACATGCACCATTTTGCAAAGAGACTTCACAACATGTGTCATGCCGCAAAGGGGTTTCGCAACATGCGTCATGTTGCAAAGGGGTTCCGCAACGTGCATCATATTGCAAGGAGACTTCACAACATGCACCATGTTTCAAAAAGGGAGCCATGATGGGATGCTCGATGGCTTCATAACATGTGGTGTGTTGCAAAGGGGCTTGACAACATGTGTCGTCTTGCAATCCCGTGAGCTCACAGACCCATATCTCTGCAACAAGGATGATGTTTCAAAAACAAGCCTCTGCAACAATATTTTAGAAACATGCTTCTGCAACAACGCCAATGTTTCAGAAACACCGGTGACATTGCAAACACGCCTTTGCAAATGATGTTTTAGAAACTCGGCTCCGCAACAATGACGATGTCTCAGAAACGCCAATGACATTGCAATCTGGGCATATGTTGATCGCACATGATGGCTTGCCGCACCGTACGATCATGTTTAATCGGACGACAGCGCATGCGGATGATGTCCTGCGCGCATCAGCCGATGGAATGCAAGTGTTTTCCTTTTGTGTGTGTTTCCATCTCTTTACTGGGAGCAACTAATGAACTGAGGTAGCTACGTCCGTGCACTTCTTGCTCAAAATCTAAGGTAGTTGAGCAGCACATACACCGTAGGTTGGCTAAGCAGCATGAAAGGAACATGGTGTGGGCTACTAGCGCAGCAGTAGAGGGAGCGGTACATGGATTAGTACAAAAGGAAAAACAATCGCGGTCCACCAATACGTCATCATGAAAGTGACATGTGCATGCAGTCCTTCACGGTTAAATCGAACGGTGGTCGAGCCGGCTGATCCCACACGCGGATCAGCCGGTTGACGCCTAGCACTGCCCTTTTTTTATTTACTATTTTGTCAACCTGGCGCACACCCCCTCCATCCTAGGCTCGGCCCATTTTTTCCTTCTCGTTGGCATGTCCATTTCGATTGGGGAAGCTTCTAGATGCTTCCAACTCTATTTTCTTTTTTCCTTTTTTGGATTTTTCTTTTCCCTTTTTTCGTTTTTATTTTCTTTTTTTGTCAAGATTTTTTGAGAAGTTTGTAATCTAATTTTAAAATTCATGGACTCTTTTTAAACAATGAACGTTTTTCAATGCGTAAACTTTTTACAAATTCATGAACCTTTTTTCAAAATCTTATAAGTTTTCCAAATTCGTGAATGTTTTCTGAATCAAAGAACTTTTTCCAGTTTGGTCACATGCGGTAATGGTCGTAGCAGATCCCAAGTGATCTGCTCCTAAGCTCGGCTGGGTTAAGTTGTGTACTGATGGTTCATTTGCTGTTGATGGATCGGCCGCTGCCGGAATGGTGTTAAGAGACGACAAGGGAGCCATCATCTTCTCTTCTTGTAGGCAGTTATTTTCTTGCTGGGATGCACTTGAAGCTGAATTATGTGCATGCATGGAAAGTTTATCTTTCTCCATCCAGAGAAGTGAGTTATCAGTGCAGATCGACATGGATTCTATAATTGCAGTGAAATTAATCCAGGCTTCAGAGGTTGACAGATCGGTATATTCGTCCATCATCAAGGAGATTAGATATCTTATGTCTCTACGTGAAAATTATATTACTCATGTAAGTCGTAGCCAAAATAAAGTTAGTAATAGCTTAGCTAAATTTGCTCGTATTGAGGGTAGAACCATGACTTGGTTAGGTTCTGGCCCTCCTGAGGCTTTGGAAGGAGCTGCGATTGATTGTAAGGACTTTGGTGGATGAGTAATACAAATTTCTACCCGCAAAAAAGAACTTTTTCAAATTCATGCACATTTTGAAATCCATGATTTTGTTTTTCAAATTTATGATTTTTTTTCAAATCCATGATTTTTTTAAAATAACCTTTCCGAATTTTTCAAATTTTTTTTTTAAAAGTCAACATGCGTGGCTGGTCCGGCCCAGCGCACGCGCGTGAGCGCCGGTTTGCGTAGCTGGGGCCATAAGTTCCGATTAGGAGCTCTCGAGCTCCTTGACACTCATGCACACAAAGGAACTGCAGGTAACAGGATTTCAGTTTCACGTCTGAGTAATAGATTCCCTCCGCGAGGTGTTGCCAATGGGGCCATAAAAGGCCGGCTTCCTCCTCGGAAGAACTGACAAACTCTTTGTATAGCCTAAAGAAAAGGCATTCCTCAAAAAAAAAAAGACGAACTTTATTCAACTGACAAACTCTTTGTATAGCCTGGCAGTTAGTATAAGAGTGTGAAGCCTGGAAAATGAAAATCCAGAGACTCAAAGCGGTCCGTGCAGAAGCGAAATGCAGATGCAGTCAACGGATCATCCCTAAAAAAATGCAGTCAACGGATCTAGAGCCACGGCAGCATGGCTGCTCATGTTCGATGCTCCCCACCGGACAGACGCCAACCAGCCACCTAACAAAACCGCAACAAGCTTTGCGCCTCGCTCCAGAGCCCTGGATGGATTACACATGCACAGCTGCACGCAACACGATCACACAGATCTCCAAAGCTGGCATGGTAATCACAATCCACTGCTTGGGGCAACACAATACCAAGACTCGGAAAATTGGAATAAGCAGATGGGAGATTGGATTGGAACGACCAGCTGGTATTCGAAGATCCTTTGGACTTAGATGAAATGGACTAATAAAGACATTCCCACAGAGCAGCTAACTAGTCAGGATTCAGATTTGGTGCAGCATAGTTTGGATCAGTGATATCATGACCTGAGCAGGCATCCTTCACCTCGGAACTTCCCGTATTATTACAAACAGTCAAAGTTCACGTGGATGCTGCTTTCTGTCTTGGATACTGGTATTGGCGCAACCGGAGCAATTATCCGAGATGCGGCGGGCATGTTCATTGCGGTCTGCAGTGTTATGCTCCCTCGGGCAATTGACGCGACATCAGCGGAAGCAAAGACAATATCTTCTGAGGGCGAGCCCCGGACAATGTTGCAAATGACGATTACGGAGTAGTTAACTACTAGCATGCTTTACAGAATATATAAGCGACTACATCAAAGTTACTCCCTCCGTTCCGAATTACTTGTCACAGTTATGGATGTATCTAGATGTATTTTAGTTCCAGATACATTCATTTCTGCGACGAGTAATTTGGAACGGAGGGAGTAGAAATGATCAAAGTAATGAAGAAGCTGACATAGGAGAATGCCGCGTGAAACTGTGGATATCCATCCAGCAAAAAACTACGAGCTGTCATTGCCTAGCTAACCAGATGTCGCAGACAAAAGTATTTTTCAATGCCATCCTTCTATGAATCTATCCATGAAATAAAATGTCAACTATCATGAATAGCTTGTTCAAACAGAAATACACAGAAATTCCAACCGAGAAGCTGGACATGGAAGCAATAGAAAAACTTGCAAAAAAATACTCTCTCAACTGCTAAGAACAGCTGTACATATGTGGCTGTGCAGGGAGCATATACCTTTGATGAGCCATTGACTTGAGTTTTGAAACTACCAATAGAAGTTAGAGTACCAATGGTGCCTTCCATTGTGGAAAGTGGAAACAAATGGACAACTGCCTTGTAAGCAACACAATGTGGAGGCCACGTGCACCACCGCTGGACAGGACGCCCACCCAAAAATAAAGAACACCCACTGCACAGGATTCATGGCGAGACATAGGGAAATGCTATATTCAGTACATTTCTCTCCCTGGCAATCATACAAGGAAGCACATGGGACCATGCCACGGTTAACCTTCCATGATTGCCGGCTCCAGCTGGGTGCACATGGTTTCCAGGTAGTCTTGCTTCTACATTCCACTGGAGTGGACCATGGAGGCATGGACCAGAGCAGAGATAATCTAGTTCTAGACTTTACTACTTCTAGTCTGCTGCACCTTTAAAATGACTCCAGTTTCACAGGTGCACACTTTGCTCCTTTCCTTTTCCCTCCAAATTTTAGATCAATGATGAGGCTAGATAATCTGTACTGAGATTTTATTTTCTATGATCTCAGAGATGTGATCTTTTTTGAATCAGATACCTCATGGAATTACATTATGCAGCCGCGATTATATGGAGATGAGTACACACATCACTGTATTACCAAAATGGAGGCCACAATGCAGCTGCTCAGCAGCAGCACAAGCCATCCGGATTTTACCCTATCCAACTTTTCACAATCATATAATCTACAAATATTGAATATCATACCTATGGACAATTTAGCTATGGCTAGGCATCCAAAAATAAAACACAGGAATATAACAACAAAGCTCCTATTCTCCAGGTCAACCTGCTTATCCCTAAATCGCTCATACTCAGATCTGCACACAACAGCATGATTCACAAGGTTAGAATCGTATCAAGCAATATCATGCTTTCTTAATGTGCATGCAAATCCATGAAACTAAAGAATAACAATACAAACCTGAGTATGACATTATCCAGGACAAGTTGGTCTAACTGCGAGGAGGCAACTGACTTCCATGAAAGGATACTTTCAATATCTCTCGCCTGAAAACAGGAAATGCATAATAAGATAAGGTACAGAAATTAAGGGTAACAATAGCAGAAACAAAACACAAGTGCAGAAAGTTGCATACAAAGTCATTTTTGCTGCTCTGAAGCTCCTTCAACTCCAATTTTATCTTCTCCAAGAGCGCATCTTTGCTATCAATATCAGAATCGAAATCCTTAAAAATTTGTCCATATCTGCTGTTGAGTTCCTCTAGGTACCGCTCCAATACAGAAAAGCTCACATCAAGAGACTGGACTTTCTGCATCAGTATCTTGAGAACTGTATCTCCAGGAATTCTGCCAGCCTGAAGTGTCCTTGTCTCTACAATCTGATCATGAACACCATTCCTTGATGAATCTCCATTTGGCTTATCATCTTCTACCTCAAATTCATCTTCATCAAGGGGTTCCTGTGAGGAGTCTTTTCCACCACTAGGCTCCTTCAAAGGTGGTTGCTCAATTGGCTCCTTCGATTTGTCATCAGATTCAGCATTTCTATTCTCAACTGGAATCAAGTTCTTGAGCATCTTTTCCACAGCATCCATTCCGTACACCTCAAGCATACTCAGTGTACAATAGCTTGCAGAACCATAATGGCTTAGCAAATTGAACTTCAAGTACCTCGCCCACTTTGGCTCGGGAAATGTGAAACTCTGAGCATGCTTCGCATTTGCGACAGTGAATCTCCCAAGTGTTTCCCAGTTTTCTGTGGGATAAATAAGACTGCTCAGCATTTCAAATTCTTTTAAATTAGAAGAGTAATGCTCAAAATTTGCAATTGCAATGGTATCTACCAAGGTTTCTTCAGAAAGCTCTATGATGACATATTTTCCCTCCACGGAACAAGGATTGCGGAGATACTTATCCTTATCTTTGTCTAGAATGTTGGAAGCGCCTTTGGCCTCCTTGTTATAATCCAGAACCTTTGCCCCTTTAGCTGCCGAAGCATAATTGTACAACTGACCACTAGGTTCCCTTCGGTGAATCACATGGCCAGTTTGACTAGAGGCATCCTTTCCCCTTTCAGCAATTGCTCTCGTCTTAAATTCATCAAGACCCGGAGGAACAACTCGTGCCAACCTTGCTGGTTTGGGAACATCTTCAACATCCACCTTCTCCGCTGGATGAACTACAGAGGCGATGTTTGTCAGATGAGGACTCTCACCCTGACCTCCTGACTGCTCAATTTGATCATCATTTGTTTGAGCTTCTTCCGCACCCTGACCTACTGACAGGTCAATTTGATCATCCTTGGTCAGAGCACCTTCCTCACCCTGACCTTCTGACAGGTCAATTTTACCATCCTTGGTTACAGTTTGTTCTTCGCCCTGGCCTTCTGACAGATCAATTTGATCATCCTTGGTTACAGCTTCCATGTCATCACTTCCAGCATCATCCTTGGAACACACTTCATCTTCCTGCAGAACTGTCTCTTCTGAAAGCAAGACACTTTCATCAAGTTTAACACATGTGTCACCAGACACCGCCAAATTCTCCTCGTGCTCCTGGTGTACAACATCAGGACCAACAGAACCTTCATTCATTGTAGGCCCAGGCCCAGCAATGGGAATGGCAACAATCGGGTCTCCACCATCTGCAGAAATCAGACGAAGAAAATGTGATCTCAGTCAACACGGAACCAAGTTTATTTAAAAACTGATGACAGGAGCGTTCAGTAAATCTCGGACACAGAACACAAACGTGGAAATTTCGGCAACGCATCTAACAACCAGCAACCTGTTCGGTGATCAGAGAGAGCGCAACAACCGCATACGGATTATTACGGATCTAAGCCTAACGGGGGTTCGATCGCGCCTGCACGGCACCACCGACAGCCACGGACAATCCACCAAACACCTACCGATCGCCGCACCACGCAACCACCGCGCAGCACGGCACAGGATTCATTCATCATCAAGGCGAGCGGAACTTCAGAGTTTCAGGGACGGAGGAGAGAAGAAGGCCCGGACCATGCGTACCGCGTTGACCGTCGCCGTGGCCGACGAGCGAGTTGAGGATGAGGAGCGCGGCCCAGGACGCGACGACGAGCGAGGCGGAGAAGCCGTACAGCCGCCGCCGCCTCATCCCGGCGGCCGCGCCCGCGCCCTGCTCGTGCGCCTTGGCCGCCGCCTTCCTCTTCATGAGGTCTCTCCGCGACTTCTGCATTTCTCCCCGCCTCGCATCTGCGCGCCCCGCGGCACCCTTGGTCCGGCGCGGGGAAGCGAGGGCGACGAACGGAATCCGAGCCGGGGGGAGGGAGGGGGGAGGGGAGGGGAGGCGCGCGCGCGCTCAGAACCGCGGCCGCGGGTCGGCGCGGGCGGGGGACGGGGCCGGGCGGCGGTGGGGCGAGCTGCGGGGGAGGGTGGGGGCTGCCTTTTGAAACGGCCGGAGCTCCATCGGGGGGAGGGATGGAAGGCAGGTGGAGAGGGGGGAGGGGGAGGAGGAGGAGGTGGAGGCCAGGGAGGCGCCCCTGGGTTTTGTATCGCGAGATCTCCTTGTCGGCTTACAGCGTTTGGCACGGCGATTCATGCCGCGTCGACACGTCCAGCCTGTTCGCCTCGCGATGAGGTGGCCCTTTTGTTCCCTTGCGACGTGGAACGGCAGAAACCCCGCTGCCTGCCGTTGTCACCGTCAGAACTCAAAAGCTTCGGTTTCAAACTGCGAAATTCCTAAATCAGGGAGAAATCACGGGGTAGAAAGCCATGCTTCCATGCGGGAAATGTGGGGAAACGGCCAAATTTTACGGGTCGATGATAATGATTTGTAGTGTCCATTGCAACAGTTTCATGTCGACCACCCTATAGGATTATTATTAGCAAGTACTGTCCTTTTTTTTCATGCCGACCATACTGAACAAACATCGTTAAAAGTCTGAAATAAATTTTAAAAAATATATACATCAATGAGAACTTGCATTCTTGTGAGCTGGTTTCACCGGAAAGTACCTAATCATCCGAGGGCTTAGTGTCAGGCCTAAATGATAATGTCTTTCATTGTCCATTGCGACACTTGTACTATTTCCATGCCGACCACCCTGAAAGGAGCATTATTTTTTCTCAAACAAGATTATCATCAACCACTCTGTACTCTACGGGTGGTTGGCTTCAGGATTGCCGATGAGGCATGGCGCGTCATTAGTGCTAGGTATACCTGTACTAGTATAGTGTCATCGCCTTGTCGACATGCAGCTGGACGGTACGACGTCAACCGAAACGTGATGTGGCCGACATACACGTCACAGTTTGGTTCGGCCGGTACTCTCGCGTGCACGACACGCGCGCCGGCCAATCGCAGGCTTCCGCGTGGCCCTGCCACGTAGTCCACATACCCCGGTGTCTACCGCGTATCCGTCTCTTCCTCTTCGGCTGTCGACTCGGGCCAGGGCACGCCTTTCCTCGTCGGTCTTGGAGTCGGAGACCGAGCCGATTCCCGAATCTCGAGGCGGCGCCAGACAAATAGCCACCGCCCAACGGCCCAGGTGCGAACCGGCCCGACTAGAGAGACCCTGCGTCCTCCTTCCTGCGCCGCAATTCGCCCGAGCGACTTCGCGCGACTCCTTTCGCTCCCTCCTCCTCCTCCGGATTGCGGCGCGACGGCGGCCGTGAGCGCGCGGTGCTCCTCCTCCTCCTCCTCCACGCCCTCGCGCCCAGATCCGGCCCCCAATGGCGAGGAACCCGGCCTGCAGCGTCTACGTAGGTGAGCCCCCTTCGCGTCGCGCTCCCCTCCTGCGGTCCTGCCCGCGTAACCGCCGCGTCCCGTTTGGTTCGGATTGAATTAGATGCGTGCCCTAATTTCTAGGGGTTTGGTCGATGTGCGTCTCGGTGGTCGATTGATTAGTCGCGCTAGGGTTATAGTGCGTGCGGGGAGAAGTGTAGATTAGAACGGTGCAATTGCGATTCATCCCCTTTTGCGCTTTCAGGCTTGTTTAGTGCCTGCTATGTATGAAGTATCACAATGTTATCCTGGTGCCACCGGTTGGTATTAGTAAAACAATTCTTCTGTGAGGGTGTTATCTGTTGTTGTACTTGTGGTTGTCGTTTGTTACATGTCAGCATGCGATGGTTATATAGTTCTAATTTGCCGGCCAAATGATTCCTGGTGAGCCATGACACTGCCATCTGTAGGTCGAGTTGCTAGTTATGTTGGTTGATAAAAAAAAACAGTAAACAACCTCGAAGGTTTGTTTCATGTTGCTGCAGTGTGCTCTGCAGGCATTGCAGTATAATTATCCTTAATGGTTGTGTTTTGGACAAAGAGCATTTCGAGTTTTGCACATGTATTTGGGGAATTACCTGACATGGAGACAAATTGACTCTTGCATTACCTGGAATAATAATCGCATAGCTGGGTCTGTTTGGGTAGCGCTCTTTTATCACTGTCTAGTTTTCTCGGTCACTTTCATAGGTTGTTACACTCTGTTTGCTGTTCTGAGGCATCACTGATTCACTGTATGCATATGGTGTTCTCTCTGGGCAATCCTAGTGTTCGGTCCTTTTTCTATGATTTATGTAACATCCCTGTACACATCTTACTACAGTCTGTTGTATTACTTAAGCAATGTTTTGTGTTGTATTAATTCTATGACCTGTTTTTCTCAACAGGCAACTTGGATGAGAAGGTCCCTGAAAGAGTCTTGTATGAGATTCTTATTCAGGCCGGTCATGTAGTAGACCTACACATACCATGTGACAAAGAAACTGGGCGTCCCAAAGGTTTTGCTTTTGCTGAGTATGAGACAGAGGCAGTTGCTCAGTATGCTGTTAGACTTTTTTCAGGACTTGTTAGGCTTAATGGTAAAACACTTAAATTTGCGGTATGTTTCTTCTTTTGTGATCTTCAATATAGATATGCTACATCTGTACGATCATTACCTTGCAAATTAACACTGGTTACAAATTGCAACTTGATTGGAACACACTAATTGTTGCCCTTACTTCTTATAACCGTGTATACATATGTGTGTTTTGTATTAATATAAGCAAGGTCTAATCCCTAAATTCGTATCAATTTTGACAGCTTTCCGGACAAGACAAGCCGTCATCAAATGGCAATAATCCAGTAATGCCTAAACTCAACCCTATACCATTACCAAAGCAGCCTCAGTTTGTGCATTCTAGTGATACACTTGTGTCGCATAAACCAGCATATCCGGTGGTAAATGGTGGGATTCCACATAATGGTTTTTCACAAGGCTATCATCCTTACAATGTTCACCCTCAAGGTGAGGCTATTTCCTAGGTCTGTTTATACATATTCCAGGATACATGACTTGATCTCATTGTGTTCTATTGTTTTCTCCTTTCACCAGCATTACCACCTCGACCCGTGCATGGGCACCGAGAGTTTGTCCATGGTACGTATGGTTACAACAGTCATGTATATGGTTCTGTTCTGAATGCTAGCTATGGAGGTTATGTTGTGAATGCTGTTGGTCATGGAGCTATGAGGCAACCAATTATTTACCCATCCTACTAGGCAGTAGGCACCAAAGAGCGGGAGCGGGTATAAAAAGTATGCAGGTTAAATGTAGCTTCTTAGTTCCTTGAATTCTCAGTAGCATCTTGTTTGTACCCTTGCACTTCATTTCCATGCATGTATATAGGGCTGGTATATCCGTTTTATCAACAGTAAGTTGGCAACGGAAGGCTCTGCCCAGTACATTGTACACCCTTTGTACTTGTCTAGAAGATAGCCTGCTAGATCTGTTCTCTTCCTTGGAAAATAAAGAAATGCAATAGCGGGGGCTGTTGCACCCCTGCTGACTCACGTATTAATGATCATATGCGTGGATGATTTGAGTTATTCCTAAAGTGCCTTGCTATGTACTCGAATGATCATTGCTGTTACTTACCCAGCAGATGTTGATGTCTCGGCTCCGAGGCCCCATATAATCATAAGTTCAAGTAAACTGTCCTATGTTTGTGTCCCTGCCTATCATCACAGAATTTAACCTCCATCAGGGACAACTAAATTTCTGGAATGCAATAGCACCTTGTTGTATTACTTGGCTCTATAGCTTTGTTGTTTGTGATTTCTGTGCTTAGGTGTCATTGCTTGGCTGGTATATCCGTTTTATCGACGGTAAATTGGCAACTGAAGGCTCTGCCCAGTACATCTCCTTCCTTTTCTTTAATCCCTGTCTAACAGATAGCTTGGTAGATCTTTTCTTTTCCTGGGAATCAAAGAAATGCAACATTGCTGGCCGTTTTCATGGCCTCTGGCTCGCGGATTAATGATCATATCAATGGATGATTTGAGTTATTATTCTTAAAGCTCCTTGTTGTGCACTCGAATGATCATTGCTCTTGCCCAGATTTCTCAGCTCTGGAGCCACGTATAATTATGAAGTCAAGTAACTTCCTGTGTTTGTGGCCCTGCTTATCAACACAGTTGAATCCCCATCATGGACAACTAAGTTTCTGGAATGTAGGCTTACCCACCAACCCTATATTGTTATTGTATTATACTCCCTCCGTTCCAAATTACTCGTCGTGGTTTTAGTTCAATTTGAACTAAAACCACGACGAGTAATTTGAAACGGAGGGAGTATATACTTGGCTCAATAGCTTCGTTGTTTTGTGATTTCTGTGCTAAGGTGTCATTGCTGGTTTTTGTCTTTTAGCCTAGAAACTTTGCTGTTAGGTGAAGGATAAAATATGTTGCGTGGTGTGTTGACAAGTTTGTTCTTTTTCCTACTAGTGATGTTCCACCTATCCTCTTATGTGTAATACTACTAACAGGTGACTTGTTCAGATTTGTCACTGTCCAGACCACCTAAAAACTAGCCTCTATGTTACTCTTGTGAAAGCACTAAATTTGACTCGTGAACGTTTTGACTCACCTAACCCCAAAGTATCTTATCATCGGACGAAAATTCTACAGCAAAAATACTTTTCTTCTCAAATCGCAACAGCAGACCCCTTAAAGCCTTCTCCAAGGCCGAAAACCACACTTGAAGGCATGCATCATTTTGCATCAAGATGGCGCGCTTCTCATTGCTTCCCTCCTCAAGTAAGTTATCTCTAATGCTCTCTACGTCTAGGGCTTCTTTCCTTGTCTGCTTGTTTATCCTTTAGCCACAACCGCCGTACAAGGCACATATCCTCTCTGCCTTTTCTGCTGCAGCTCCAACATTATATGAAAACCGAAATCATCTCTGCATAAAGACTGCTACTGCAGCAGCTTTACTCTGCGCCGTTTGTCTCCAAAACTTTTGCATCTCTCATCTGTGATACCAGCACATGTTGGTTTGAAGCTGCCCCTTGGCATTCCAAGGTCACAACCTCCACAGCCAGCCACGTACATGTAGTCTCTCCTCGACGCAAATCTCTTCCGAGTTTGCATGATCTCTCGCCGATCAAACCCGAGCGGCTTCGTCGTCTCAAGACTGGAGGCCATGAAGGAGGCCGCCGCCGGCGCCAGCGAAGGTGACGGCCTGGAGTCCAGCGTCTTCTTCTGCGTGGCCGTGACGTCCAGGGGCAAGGACAGGCTATCGTACTTCCGCTCCAGCGAGGTTGGCGAGGACGCGGAGGCGTCCCGTGCGCTGGCGGCGCTCTGCCTCGACCACGCGCCGGAGCACCACCAATGGCACCACCACACCTACGACGGCAGGCGCACGTTCGCGGTCCTTGCAGCTGACGACGGCCGCACGTACCTCGCCGTCGCGGAGCCCACGCCGGGCAGCACCGAGGTCGTCCGCTTCCTGGAGCGCGTCCGTGACACGTGCGGTTCCGCGCCGAGGAGGAGGCTGCGCGACGAAGCAGTGTCCGGCCTTGTGCGGCAGTTCGTGCAAACGCTGCAGGCCGGGATGAGCTCCTCCGCGGCTGCAAACTCGGTGATGCTCCCCGGCGACGGTTCATGGAGCGAGCACACGTCCGACAAGGACGAGGAGGCGCTGCCGGAGGAAGGCGCGCCACGCAGGCGGCCAGCACGGCCCTCCTGGAGGCGCACGTGGTGGCGGCGCCACGCCATGGCCGTGATCGGCGTGGACGTGGTGCTGTGCCTGGTGCTGTTCGGCGTGTGGATGGCGGTGTGCCATGGGTTCAGCTGCGTGCAGCGATGAAGCACATCATCTGAGATCGTGATTACGTGCATGTGCATACCGTCCACGAAGGCTTCTACGTCGTCTTTCTTATTGTACTTCACCAGCTAGCTAGCGACTAGCTAGATCCATCTAGGGAAGAAACTAAGGTCCGAGCTTAGCTTGTTGCTGCTCGACGATTAATTTAATTACCTCATGCTGAGAAACATATCGAGATATCTCATGCTTCGTTCATCGTCATGTGTAAAATCGTGGAAGTGGTCATCTTCATGTCCAAATAACAAATGGCAGAAGATTGTTGTGAATTGTCAGCTCATCTTTGGAACGATGCCGTGTCTTTCAGCGGGTCGCGGCATCTGTCGGCATGTCTTCTTTTATGCAGCCGGCCTGTCACAAGTTTGTGCTATGCTACCGAAATTTGTTCAGGACTTTCAGGTGCACCAGAAAACAGTGCTCAATAGCGTACTGCTGCAGCTGTTCAAGTCCTCGGGAGGCAGCTTTCAAGCATCTGGCTCTGCTGCTTACGCACGTCTGCAGACGGCAACTCCATGAAATCTCTCTTGTCATGACAATGGCGCGATGCTTGTGATAATCCAGTAGAGAACAGCGTGAATTGCTTTTTTTTTGCTGAGGTATTTAGGGTGATTGTGTACTTTGTTTTTTGGGCCAGTGCTAGCCGCAAAGTACACAATGCAATGTATTTGGGCCATTTGCAGACCCATTGGGCCCAGGTACCGATAGTATCCGGCATGCGAGTCTATGGAGCGATTATACATGAAATAGCAGAACATAGGTCAAATTTTCATACTTGTAATATTGGTCATGAGTTTAGGAGCTTGAATGTCGAGGCTTACAAGCTTGCGAAGCACGCTTTATCCCTACCAGCTGGCCGGCATGTTTGGCTAGGTCAGCCGGATGGACTCTATTTCGTCCGTGTAAACATTGTCACGGTGTAATAAAAGCTTCGAAGTTTGTCTAAAAAAAATGCGAGTTGTTGGCCTGGGGTAGTTGACGAATGATTCCAAAGAAAAAGGTAGTAGTTGATGAATGGCAATCAATCGAGACCGCCTACGAAAAAATAACTGACCCCTTTTTTACATAAACAATGCAAAAGAAAAAATAACCCTACCAACCTATGACTTTGACGGAAGATCTGCGTCAACTTTGTTGCTGTACCAGTACGAGCATCTCTTTTCCTCCAAAAAGAAACAATAAAAAAGTTAGAAAATGCGGCAACTTTCGCAGCTCGTTGCTGTCGAATTTGAACGAAACATATTTTTAAGAGAGAAGATCAGAATCTGAATTAAACGGGGCCATTCTAGGTGGGATTGAGCTGTGGCTTCTCTTGGGTAATCGGTGCATGGGTCCGGTGCTGGGAAACTAGGAACCCAAGGGCCTCATTCGGTTTGAAGGATTTTCATAGAAAAAACATAGAAACAAGGATCCCAGAGAAAAAATTTCTATAGATGCATTCGATTTGTAGGAAATGCGTATAGGAATTTCATAGGAATACTATTCATTTTCTATGTTTTTGGAGAAAACTACACATTCACTTCAAGCTCATTTTAGGATGCCATCTTATCAAATTCCTATATACTACTCATAATTCTTACGTTTTGGTTTCGTTCAAAACGAACGATCCCTAGAATGAATAATCTTGCTGGGACATGGCGATCATATCAAGGTTAAGCAACTTGCTACTACCTAATGGACTTATTCACCGCATACCTGGTGCTGCACCGGCTGGGATGCCAAGTAAAATCTTGCATTTGAAATGGGAAACTACATCAAGTACCCCCGCTGACACTGAGCAAGGCAAAGCTCCCTCTCTCTGGTAAAGAGCGGGCACGGCAACCCTTTGCCCGGCCATGGATCACGTGCAGTCATGATGATGATGGCCATCAAAACCAACAGTCGCGCTCGGTCACGAAGCTGCAGGCTGCCGGATGCGGCAGCGTGCATCATGAATCGCTTTGCTACGCGTCAGAATAACGGTCTCGGGTCTCCTCCCCCAGATCTGTTGCCGTGGACTGTACCTGCTGGACTGGGCGCTAGCTGTGACTGCGACCGTCAGTATTCTATTGCTGGATCCATGGCGCTGTGTCGCTCAAGCTTTCCGCTGCCATGTTCTTCTCCTGCAACCTGCCGGTGGTGGTGGCGGTGGCGGTGGTGCGTCCGGTGATAGTGCTAGCTGTCGCCTCCCCCTCCGGTCAAACAAGCCTGGATCCCTCCCCATCCTTACAGTTGGAACCAGCTGCCACCGACTATTTTATACCGATGCCAGGCCCAGCCCCAGAGCGAGGTGAAAGCGCCGGAGGTTGTGTGTGAGAATGTTTGGTCTGGAACTGCAAAGCGGGCGGGACGGTTGATTGCTGGTAACACGGACGGTGGCCATGTTTCTCAGTTTCATTCAGATGATGCAAGAGTCTGGCTAAGAGTAAGGAGATCGTGCATGGTTAGGCTGGACGGATCATGCACGGCGTGGAGACGGAATCGTCAATTATGGATCCACGTCGTTGTCCTTGTGGACGCGCCCAGTTGCCTATATCTGTAGATTCTCGCCGTACGCTGTCCTCTAGCATTATACGGGAACTGAACGAGGCGTCTTGTGCGCCGGCGTGGGAATCAATCAGAGCGAGATTACGGAACGGAAATACTGGTCACACCAGGGTGTAAACCCAGTCGGCATGTGAACGTGATCAGCTGGTAGTACTTGACTAATCAACAGTGTTAAGAATAGAATAGTTGCATATTGATTAAGCTAATTAGGATTGAGTTAATTGTTAGATAGGTTGCTTGGTTCTCAAGTAACCATGTACTTCCTTGGCTCTCAAGGCAACTATGTAATTCCTTGGCTCTCAAGTAACTATGTGTTTACTTGACCGCCAAACATCATGTGTACTTCCGCCTGGGTATAAATAGCCCACTTCTATCATCAATAAAGACTGATGGATTATCATTTGCTCCTCTCTCTCGTTTTACTTTCACACGTTATCAACACTTTGCCCTAACCGAGAGCGATTAGGCCAACGACAGGAAAAGACGGGCAGCGCAGCGGCGCTCGCGCATCTAGTGCATCGCGCAACTCTCGGCCGTGGGCTGCACCGGCGCTATCCGGCGTTTTTGCGGTGAAGCAGCAAACCCCAACGCGGATGGCGACATCAGTCGCAGTGGCGCTCGCGTCTGCCGTTTGCGCCTGTACGCGCAGCGTCGACTCGCATCCTCGCGACCTCGAACTCAAGGCATGGCCCTCGATGGCGCTCGGCGAGACATCGGCAGAGAAAAAGACGAACAAATAGAAAGAAGGAACATGAGAATTGGCACCCACGATCGATGGATTGAACATCCAAACCAAGAAACGGAAGCACCCACATGGTATTTCTTTAGTTCGTCATGTTCATACCTCTAAATTACTTTGGACGCGGAACTGCGCGCTTGTTCATATAGTGCGGTGGTCCAAGCAGCCATGGCCTTCGGCCTCGACATGGATGCGCTTCCACGCGTGATGGGCGGCTCCCGCGGAGCGACCAGCCATGACGCGGTTCCTCTCCTGTACCAGGCTGCGGCGCGAAGAGCTTCTACCGGCAAGGCGGCACCCTCCGGCCGGCGATGCCTCCAGGCGCGGTCGCGGAGGCCGTCGATGTCCGGCTCGCCGTAGGCGGCGTGCCGTCGTTCTGTAATCGGTGGCGACGGCTGGGTGAATCCCTAGCCGCACAGGAGAATTGGAGATTCTTATCCTCTTCGCTATTGTTTGATTAAGTCCTCAGACTTTATCTTGACTACGTATATGTCCCTGTAAATTATGATACGGCCTCCAGGCTTACTATTTTCAGGATTTTAAACTTCAGGTTACTATTATTCACTTTTTAAGTCTCGGTTTTTTCAACACACGTTTAGACTAGACCATAGGTCCTATCCAAATGACATAAAAAATAATTATACATCAATTTGCATCATGTAAAGATACCTTTTGAAGCTCACATTTCTTCACATATTACATGAATGTGTATAATTTTGTATTTACATGTATTACCTCAGTAATACTATTGCAAACAGAATATTTTGCTTATATCAAAGATCTTATTCCTACGGAATTTAAGACATCATCTATGTTTTTACCCCTGGCATTACATGCGATTTGTGACAACAACTACGATTTTGCAATAGAAATCAATTTTCTTGCAAATCTGAATGAAATTCTAATAAGAATTACAAATTGTCATACTTAATATGACAAGCTCAAAGTTTATTTGTGAATCACAAAATAATGATGACATCTACTGCACAATTTGCAGATTATTCATCAATACTGTGAGGTCTACGTCTTGTCATTTTAACAAGATGACTACCTTCAATGTGCTCTTCCAAATATATTAATGTAACTACCCAAAATTTATTCGAGAATCACAAGGTATTGGTGGCATCTACTGTGAACTTTTGCAGATTATCCACTACTATTGTGAGGTCTGCATCATGTCATCCTGACATATGACTACCTTCAAAGTGATTTTCTTAAATATAGCATAGCATAAGGTAATAGAGATATGAACATCTATTGACAAAAGTCAGATTATGTTTTCTATTACTGTGAGATCTACACCATATTGGTCATATTGGTGATATCTTCAAAGTGTTATCCTATATAAATTGAGGTCTGCGCATATGGTTAAAAAGCATCACATATGGTTAAAAAGCATCAGCTATTCCAAGATTTGCTCTTCTGAAGCAATTGTTGTTGTTCACTAAAATGATTTACTATCATAGTAAATTCATGTATGATCATTAGATATTGCATGTATTGTCTACCAAATATCAGTTATCCCAAGCCTCATTCTGCTTGAATAAGTCTTAGAGAATTACGCAAATATATGCATACCCCGATAATTACCTTCTATTACATTGGTTAAATACATGGCAGTTGAGCCTATGATATGTCACTATTTCTAATAGTAGTGTCGCCCATCAATCAAGATGGATACCATAATTTATAGCAACAAATAAGTGTCTCAACACTGTTGCAAGGTCCACATCTTATTGTGGTTACACTGTCATAGTGACTAACCAATGATAAACATGAAAAGTTTGTGTGTTTTGGCAGTGACTCCGAAGTCACATATTTTCTCAAGAGTGAAGTCCAAAACATTAGCAATGATTTCATCACATGTGTTGTATTGAAGGATACACCCAGGTTCACCAAGGATCAGCTTGGCCATATGATTGTTCTCAAACAAATCATTTTATCCATAGATATTAAATAAAATAAATGCATGAGTATTTTCATGTAACGCATGCTTGACATTTCCAAATGCAACAAATTCATGATTAGGTGGGAGTATTTATTTTAAGATGATTCATGACATCAGTCATTCCACATGTGGCATTGCTGCCACCATAACCCCACGTTGGAAAAATGACATGGCTATTCTAGCCAAATATGTACATATGCATTTTATATGTCACAAACATCACATAGTTCTCAAACTAAGTACATAATGGATGAATATTTATTCATCTCAAATATTTTCCTTTAGAGAAAAATGTTACTATGAGCACACAACAGATGATCACCCATTTGTGTACCACTGCTCACAATTCTGTCACTTAATCAACTTCAAGTTGAAATCCTGTGATCAAATATTTCCATATGCAGATCTAGTCGAGATGCCTTAATACACTTTATGTCCTCTTATGATGGTACTACAATTTTACATGATGAAGAAACATAGAATTTCTTAAAATCATCAGATTCACCCAACAGGTGATATACCATTATTTGAAATATTTGCTGGTACTGAGAATACTATGCAAGACAATGGTCACAAACTAGAACCATGAGGAATACGAAGTAAAGTGGAGGATAATAGACAACCAAAGACAAAATTACCTCTTAATAGGGAATATATCGTTTTCAAACGATCACAACGACAACTCTCAACTTTGTCAAATGTGTGGTTATATAACTATTGTACCTATGATTACCAAACCCTCAAACATATGGTCGAACCACACCACAAAGTTATTAAAAGGCCAATAAGTTCAATGGGATAAATTTGAAAATTTGCAAATAACAACCAGATTCTGATAAAGGATTGTTCTCAGAATCTTCATCAGAAGGAGGACCACAATCTAGTGCAAAAAATGGAGGATAAACTCATTTGCACTCAAGAATATCGGAGACCTCGGGTAATCTCCTAATTATCCCAACATATTATTAGCATATACTTGTACTACTGCATGTAGTAAAATGTCCAATATCATATCCATTGGATACAATATTCGATAAATTTGTATGTATGTTTCAATTCGTACTCAATATTGTTGCGTACACAATGATTTTCTAAGTATTAATGAATTAAATATTATGCTTGATAGCCTTAGCCATCCTGGTTTGGAGATGATTAGAAAATTATTTGACAATTCTGTTGGTCACAACTTAACAAGTTGCAAAATATTCTCCATATCATCAAATTATATGTGCACCACATGTGCCATAGGGGAAATCTGTTTTAAGGAACTCTCACCTTAAAATTCTAAATGAGCCAATTATTCTTTTTTGAACACATTCAAAAGATATATGTGGAATGTTGAACCATTATCTGGGGTAATTTAGACACTTCATGGTACTCATATACACACTCATAAAATGTTTTAAGTGTGTGTTATCACACACAACCATGATCTTACCCGATAAATTGCTTAACTTATCAAAGTAAGAGCAAATTCTCCTGAACAAAGGATAAAACCATTTGAATGGACAATGTCATTGAACTCATTTCACGAGAATTTTCTGATTTTATTTAGTACCCTATGTACATACCCAGAATGGTTTAACTAAATTTCTTATCAAAGGTAGTAAATGAATTGCATGACCACTTTTAAAGAATTGTAAATTTACCAGCCTGTTGCTGGACACATACGGCCTTACACACCGTAAGTATGATCTAAATCATACCAACTACATATCATACTACTTCCCCCTTGTAGTAACTATGTGGAAATCAACAAAGTATTTCCCATCTGCGATAATTCGGTTACATAACGATATCACCACTCCAGCGTACATCAATGGGCACTCATAGAAAATTAGGGATCTATGTGAGGAATATCAATTTGTCCGTCAATCAAAATTATTCATAGCCCGTATGCTGATTGCATCAGCAATAAGGATATTTTCCGACATTAGGGGGAGATAAGTACCACAAAGAATGCCGAGAAATAAATTAGAAATGTTATTGACATTCAATCCTTATATCCACATACTCAAAGAATCTGAACTAGAAAGTTTAGAGAATCATATATTTGCAACACATTGCAAATCTGCCACATACATTTACTGATGACGAGGTGTCACTAAATTCTAAATTCCTGCATTAAAGTATCGAAAAGAGTGGATGTACCTGATAAACCACTCTTCTCCCCAAATGAGAGCAATAGGGGGTGAAAATCTGATAAGACGAGATATAACTTCTCATATACTTCCGCGGAAACAGAGGAAATCGAATCCTCAACCAGTAAATGTAATTCAACATCAAGTTGAAAGACACCTCACTGGATGCTCATAATCCAAAGCCCGACATAAATGTGCACACATGTTTTGGTGCCGGGACATCGAAACACCTTGACTCCATTTGTTGAAGGAAATCACAAGGAGTTAAAATGGAACAAATATTTTATCCACAAACTTCAGTGATTCCATCAGAATCATATAAATTAAAGACTACATTTGTCGACATATATTTCTTCTCAATATTGCTAAAACCTTTTGGGCCCTGAACCAAAATCCATGGTAGAGTGCCTCTTGCATTCATATTGGTTCACATAAAAGGAAGCAAGTAATGAAGAATAGCACTCGCTATGCAAACGAGTGGTATTTACCGCAGTAATACCTACTCCTCATAAGTATCTTTCGTATGGAATATTAAAAACTTCTCATTCATAAACAAAGTCAATGAGGTGGTGAGAAAGCGAGCCTTGTAGCAAAAGGGTTCATGCAGAGACCCGACATCGATTATGATGTAACATGCCCTCTTGATATGAGTGGAATTATGTTTCGATACTAAATATCATTGACAATAAAAATATAATATTATCCATGAAGTTAATGGATGCAGTGACTACATACTCATATGAGTCACTCATTTCAGAAATCTCTATTGAAGTCCCTGAAGGGCTTATACTTCCGAATCCAAAAGTAAATCGCAACAAGTTTTGTGTAATACTTCATAAGTCACTCTATGACTTGAAATAGTCGGAAATCATATGGTACTACCGACTAAATGAGTTCCTTCTTCAAAAGGATTACTCGAATAATGATGATTATTTACATGTTTAATAAAGGAATCCAAAATTAATTTCCTTTCATCACCTCAATGTATATTGACGACCTGTCTATACAAGACCTAAACATGCACAAAATTATCTCAAGACGGGAAATTTGGATTAAACCAAATTTAGCTTAAGTTTACAACTTGAACATTCTCTCAAGAATACATACCAGTCTACATATATCCAAAACATATATGAGAAGTTCAATATGGATATATCATACCAACAAAAGGTATATGGTCCAGATAAGAAATATTAGCTTATATCTCAAGCTCACAATAAGTCTTGGATATTTCCATCAGGAAATACAAGATATGACCATGATATAATATAATGATATTGGCTTTTTCTTTGATCCCAACAATGCCATATCAATGACTGAATTTGCGGGAATAGCCTTCATATGGAAGTCATCTAAATGGGTTTTAATGGCTATTTTTAGTTATCATTCTGACATAATTGCTTTATCTAAAAGCATTGCAAAATATGCATAGTTTAGCAGAATGATTAACCACGCTCAAATCATATGGTTGAGATTCATCAGAATCACATAACTTGATTTATCAAGATGCTACCACTTGTGTTACTCAAAGACTACGTGTTATATGAAGAGCTACATCGTAAAGTACATTGCTCGAAAATTACTTATCGTCACGAATTATAGAAAGTGAGTAAACTATATGAAAACAACATACTTTGAAAACCCTACAGATTATTCATAATGTTATGATCATATAAATGGAATTTGTATTACACATTCTCCATGTTTGCAAAGTTCAGGGGGAGTAATTTCCCAAAATCTATAACCTATTAACAATCCTAAGATTGCATATATTGTACTCTTTTTCCCTTCATGAGTTTTCCCTAATGGTTTCTCATAAAGGTTTTTAACGAGACACTATAAACACAAGTGCCTGTATATGTCATACATTTTCTCCTTATATTTTTTCCCAATGAGTTTTAAAGGAGTTTTCAATGGCATATCATATCACACTTTTTCCCCTTATGAGTTTTCTATCAAAGTTTCTCATAATGGGTTTTAATGAGGCAATATCTTATCAAAGATTATATGCCATACTTTCTATTTTCCCTATCGGGGTTTTTAAAGAAAGTACTCAAGATATATTAATTGTTCTCTAAACTCATCGATGATTTTTCACCTTCTTCAAAGGTTTTTCTCATCTGAGTTATCAAGAGACAATAATCATTATATGTTGCATTGTTTTCTCCTTATTATTTTTCCTACTGGGTTTAAAAGAGTTTTAGCAACATATCTGCACTATTCTCCTCATATTTTTCCCACGGGGTTTTTGGAGGAGACATTCAAGATTGTTCAAAGAATTTGTCAAGATGATGGATGTACCAAAGAAGAGGCGTTGTACAAGGGGGAGTGTTAAGAATAGAATAGTTGCTTATTGATTAAGCTAATTAGGATTAAGTTAATTGTTAGATAGGTTGCTTGGTTCTCAAGTAACCATGTACTTCCTTGGCTCTCAAGGCAACTATGTAATTCCTTGGCTCTCAAGTAACTATGTGTTTATTTGACCGTCAAACATCATGTGTACTTCCGCCTGGATATAAATAACCCATTTCTATTATCAATAAAGACTGATGGATTATCATTTGCTCCTCTCTCTCGTTTTACTTTCACAAACAGGGCGACGTACGGCAGACGTACATAGCGATGTACAAATGGCAGTACAGAAGAAGAAAAAATGTATCGGTTAACAAACTAGCCACGCGCCGGCGGCGGTTCTGGCGCCGCGCGTACGGGAGAAGGGAACGGTATCCGTTTCGGGTTTCTGGCCTTGGTCGCATGCCGAGAGCCGAGGGATCAGGGGTAGTGCGGCCTACACTAGGGCACTGCACCACCTACTGGCAGCGGTACTGGACCGTAGGAATGGGCGGCGGCCCCAGGATCTGGGGGCGCTTTTACCGCCTCGAGATCTGCCCTGCCCCCGGTGCAGTGGCTCGCCGCGTGGTAGAGCCCACCTCCGCACTGCCGCCGAGCCCAACCACGGTTTGCTGCGGCCAGCCACCGGCACCGGCGGCTCGTCGCAAACCACGGGCTGCCTCAGCGCCTCGTCTCCTGATGATGTCGCTGGAAACATAATCACTCATGGCGCAGCCGCCGGCAGCAGCGCAGGTGGCGGTCGCAAACAATCTGCGCGGCTGGGCTCGGCGGCGATGCAAGCAGGATCCACTCGACTCCGCTGCACGCGGGGACGTGGGTGGACCACGCGTACGTGCCGCGGGAGGCGGCCGCGCGGGGATGCCGGCAGTGGACGGTGGCTTTCCGGGCGCGAACAACTGGCGTCGGGCCCCGCTTTACAGCTGGGGCGGGGGGGACACCGGACCGCGCTCTGTGGCGTCACGTGGGACAGCCTCGCCTCTCGTCCCTGCGCTCGGTTGGGTTGTGTTGGTGTGCGTGCGTCCTCTCCGGAACGCGCCGATTATTTCCCGAATTACTGCGTCGCCAGGCCCGCCGGCAGATTGTGAGAGCGCAACAGTAGTTTAGTTTAGGGTAGTACTGCTTGTGGCGATGGTGCTAGTCCGAGTGTGGTACGACGGGTGTGGTTTGATTATCAGAGTCTGGACTTTGGAGCAGGGTCGATTCGGATCGGTCTCCCCAGTTTCCAAGGATGATTTTTGTTATTTCTTGAATTTTCTTTTTATTTGGCGAGGAATTTCTTGAATTTTCATCGATCATAGCATCTCTAACTGTACCCCAGAATACACACCCCTCCCCCTCCCCCCAAATTTGTCCGGGAGGACGGTATGGACACTGTCCGAACAAAACCAACTTATCCAATCGAATTCTTCAAATTAAACTTATTTTTCCATGACTGTCCAACACTTTCAGTATGCGTTCACCACGTCGGATACATCCTGCCCCCCCCTCCCCATTGCCTAAGTCGATCAACTCCCTCCTCTCACAAGTTTTCACATCCCCGTGTCTGCGCCGCCACCTTCCTCCATCGCATAGCCGTCAACACCCGCTCTACCGTCTGTCCCCCAGCATGGACCTTGAGTTTACAGAGTACGTGGGTCCCAACCGTTGCGGTGGGAAACATAGAGAGCGTCAACCTGCGTGCCCAACGGCGCCCTTGAAGGTGGAGAAGGAGGCTGCTGCGAAGGAGGTCATCGATTTGGAGTAGGTCGCTTCGGCTCCAGTGTCGTTCGCCACTCGCACACACATTTACACCCTTGGCCACCGACACACACCATGACGCTCCGGCTTTGCAATGGCTCGACAGACCGGATGGTTTCACGCAGGACCAAGATGCCTCACTGGACCCGGAGTACAAGTCGTCATATCTTCGACGCTCACGGATGACATCGTCAAGCTTAAGCTGCGAACATGCCCACGTACTATTGCAGGATATGCCTTAACAAAACTCTCACATGTTTTTTGCCCCATATGCATTTTTGGGGTTGATTTTCATATGGTAGTTTAATTACGATGCATGTTTAGAACTCCTTCATCATGGACATGATCGATGATTGGCAAGATCCTCTAAATTGGGATGTGGATGATCAAAATTCACCTTCGTTTGACGCTGGGCAATCTTCGGGCAGTATAAAAAGAAGGCAATGAAGGGGGAATGGCTACTCAAGGAAAGAAGATATCTTGATATGTCAAGCTTGGTTGAACACGAGTATGGATCCAATATGGGAAACTAAGCAAAAGGGCTCGAAATATTGGGAAACTATCCGTACATGGTTCTATGAATACAAGGCACTACACACAACCACATCAATCCATAGTGACCACGATGAAAGCTCTCTCCAACATAGGGGGACACCATCAAATAGTCTATGCATAAGGTTTTGTCGTGCCTATGCTTAAGCGGTAAATAAGAACCACTACAACCAACAACCATTTAAGTTTCATTTTCATAACATTGATCATCATCTTTCTTGCCTGTTTTTACATTATTGACATGTGATTTTTGCTAGATGGGGTTTGTGACCATTTTGAACCATCGACTTGAGAACAAGCCATTCCTGATGGATAATTGTTGATGGAGTTGAATGGGTGAAAATGGAATCATGCCCTTCATCATTTTTTGATGTTGATGACAATATAAATACAAAGACTAGTTATGTTTGCTAAGTTAATACTAATGTTTCAGTCCCCATTGCAACTATGTGTGTGGATCATGGTTTGGATAGTTGGTGCAATCTTACATCCATGTTGATGGAGGCTTTTATCCATAAGGGATCTAATATCACAAGGATCCCGGTTGCAAAATTCCACAAAGGACACACCACGAAGGGTCCGTGAAGGAGCAATCAAACATATTCCACCATGGTGTGAGAGTCTGGCTTAATAGAAATGATGTACTACTCATATAAACAAGGAATTCCTTCTTTTTCAGGAGCCCATTTGAAAAGAACTCCAAAGTTAATCATGCTTGGCTTGGAGCGATTTGAGGATGGGTGACTGAAATGTCTCATGCGTATCTATAATTTTTAATTGTTTCATGCTATTATATTATCAATTTTAGATGCTTCATATGCAATTTTATATCATTTTTGGGAACTAACATATTAATTTCGTGCCTAGTGCCAGTTCTTGTTTTCTGCATATTTTTGGTTTTTCAGGAAATCAATACCAAACCAAGTCCAAACACATTAAAACTTTACGATGATTTTTTCTGGACCAAAAGGGACCCCAGGAGTCTCAGGAGAAGACCAGGGGAGCTACGGGAGCGCCACAAGCTCAGCAGGCGTGCCCCCTGAGCTTGTGGGACCCACGGAGCTCCGGTTGACCTAATTCCAACTCCATAAATCCCCATAAATCCTGAAACCAACAGAGAGCCACCCAAAACACTTCCTGTCGCAGCAAGCTTCTGTTCTTCCGCGATCCCATCTAGAGGAATTTTTCGGTACTCTACTAAGAGGGGGGGGGGGTCAATCACGGATGGCTTCTAAATCAACCTTGCTGCCCTCCAATGATGTGTGAGTAGTTTACCACAGACCTACGGGTCCATAGCTAGTAGCTAGATGGCTTCTTCTCTCTCTTTGATCTTCAATACAAAGTTCTCCATGATCTTCATGGAGTTCTATCCGATGTAATCTTCTTTTGCAGTGTGTTTGTTGGGATCCGATGAATTGTGGGTTTATGATCAGATTATTCATTGAAAGTGATTGAGTCTTTGTTGTACTTTATTATGTATGATTTTTATAGCTTTCTATTTCTCTACGATCTATCTGTTTGGTTTGGCCAACTTGAATGATTTATCTTCAGCACGAAAGGTGCTTATGTAATGGGTTCAATCTCGCGATGTCCTCACCTCATGACAGAAGGCGTAGTGAGACACGTATTTGTATTGTTGCCATTAAGGGTAAAACAATGGGGTTCATTCATATTGCTTGAGTTTATTTTGTATACATTATGTCATCTTGCTTCATGCATTACTCTATTTGTTATGAACTTAATACCATAGATGCATGCTAGATAGCAGTCGATTGGTGGAGTAATAGTAGTAGCTGCAGAATTGTTTCGGTCTACTTGTCACAGACGTAATGTCTATATACATGATCATTGCCATGAATAACAGCATAACTATGTGCTTTTATATCAATTTCCCAATAGTAATTTGTTCACCCACCGTATGCTATGTTTCAAGAGAGAAGCCTCTAGTGAAGACTATGGCCCCCGGGTCTACTTTTATCATATTACAAAAATCAAAAATACCTTGCTGCAATTTATTTACTTTTATTTTTTTGTAGTTTATATATCTATCACTACCAGATTTAATCCTTGCAAACAACGAGTTCAAGGGGATTGACAACCCTCTTGCCCACGTTGGGTGCAAGTATTTGCTCTTGTGTGTGCAGGTGTTGTTCACTAGGCTTGGTGTGATTCTCCAATTGGTTCGATAACCTTGGTTCTCACTGAGAGAAATACTTATCAGCTACTATATTGCTTCACCCTTCCTCTTTGTGGAAAAACCAACGCATCTCACAAGTAGCAGAAAGAATTTTTGGCCCCATTGCCGGGGAGAGATCATCCAAAACCTACAAGTACCTACACTCAAATTATCATTTACTTGCTCTACTTTTTATTTGCTTTGTTTGCTTATATTAGTCTCGTTACAAAAATATCAAAAACACAAAAATATTTTACTTTGGTAGTTTCTAGTTTGCTTGCTTGTTTCCTTTGTCACTATGTCTCAAGAAAACATTAAGTCGTGTGACTTCTCAAGTACTAATAATAATGATTTTATTAGTACTCCAATTGCTCCTCCTGCCACTAGTGCGGAGTCATATGATATTAATGTTGCATTGCTGATTCTTATTATGAGAATCAATTTTCTGGAAAACCTCATGAAGATGTTGCATCCCATCTTAATACCTTTGTTGAATTATGTGATATGCAAAAGAAAAAAGATGTTGATAATGATATTGTTAAGTTGAAATTATTTCCTTTCTTGATAAGTGATTGTGCTAAAACTTGGTTTTCATCCTTGCCTGGCAATAGTATTGATTCATGAGATAAATGTAAGGATGCTTTCATTGCCAATTATTTTCCTCCCGCTAAGATTATTTCTCTTAGAAATCAAATCATGAACTATAAGAAAAGTGAGCAAGAACAAGTTGCAATATCTTGGGAGAGAATGAAATTAATTATTAGAAATTGTCCCACTCATGGATTAAGCTTATGGATGATAATACAAAACTTTTATGTGGGATTAAACTTTGTGTCGAGAAATCTTCTAGATTCTACTGCAGGTGATACCTTTACGGGAATTACATTGGGAGAAGCTACAAAGCTTCTTGATAATATGATGAAAAATTATTCTCAATGGCACACTGAACGAGCTCCAACTAGTAAGAAGGTAAACTTTGTTGAAGAAGTTCCAACTTTGAGTGATAAAATGGATGCTCTTATGAATATGCTTACTAGTAAAAATGCTCGTGTTGATCCTAATTATGTGCTGCTATCTACTTTGATTGAGAAAAATAATGATGCTACTAATATAAATTTTATCGCTACAAATAATTTCAACAACAATGCTTATAGGGGGGATTTCAATCCTAGACCGTATCCCGGTAACCCCTATAATAATTATGGTAATTCGTATGGTAATTCATATAGTAATAATAATAATAATAGGGTACCTAATGAACTTGAGAACAACATTAAAGAATTTATTAGTTCTCAAAAGATTTTCAATGCTATGGTAGAAGAAAAAGTACATAGAGTTTACGATATGGCTAGAAACATGGATATAATTGCTCATGATGTGGAAACTCTTAAAATTAAAATTATGCCACATAAAATATATGCTACTGAAACTTTAAAGTCCATTCAAGTTACCATGAATGAAAGTAGAGAAAGAACCGCAAGGATTGGAGCTAGGCGAGAATTCCTAGAAAAAGCGATTCCACCCGGTTTTTATCGCAATCATGATGACGATGTTAAAAATGCTTGATGTGTCACTAATTGAACTTTGTTTAGTAATATAAAACTTGATCAAAATGGGACTAGATATGAGTTCACTTTGTCTAGAATGTGTCCCAATTGTTCGGAGGGTGATGATCTTATTGATAAAAATAAGAAAAGTGGGTTTGAAGAGGTCAAGACTTTAAATAGTGATGTGTCGACTACTTTTGATTACAAAGACTTTAATTATGGAAATTGCTATTTGATTGAATTTATTTCCTTGTTGCAATCCATGATGAACTCACCTAATTCTTACGAACAAAATAAAGCTTTTACTAAACATATTGTAGAAGCTATGATTAAAGCTCATGATGAAAAGCTATAATTGGAGGTTTCTATACCTAGGAAATTACATGATGAACGGGAACCTACTATTAAAATTAAGGTTAAAGATTAGGAATGCAATGCTTTGTCTGATCTAGGTGCTAGTGTCTCTACTATACCAAAAACTTTATGTGATGTGCTAGCAGGTCTCATTGATATGGATGAATGTTCCTGAACTTGCATTTAGCGGATTCAACTATTAAGAAATTATTGGGTAGAATAAATGATGTTCTTATACTTGCTAATAGAAATTATGTTTTCGTGGATTTCGTTGTGCTTGATATTGAATGCAATCCATCCTGTCCTATAATACTTGGTAGGCCTTTCCTATGCACCACAGGAGCTATTATTGATATGAAAGAAGGAAATATAAGGTTCCAATTTCCATTAAAGAAAGGGATGGAACACTTCCCAAGGAATAGCATTAAACCACAATATGAATCTATTATGAGAGCTACCTATGGAATTAATATTAAGGATGACAATACTTGAAGCAATGCATTATGCCTAACTGGGGGCATAAAACAATAACGCTTGTTGGGGGGCAACCCAATAGTTATCTTAAATTTTTTGCTTTTACTTTCTGTTCTTGTGTGTTAAGACTATTATTGCTATTGTTATGATTGCATTTTTATGTTTTATTTAGTGTTTGTGCCTAGTAAAGCCTTTGTCATGATTTGGTTGATAGTTGACTTGATTGTGTGAAAAAACAGAAACTTTTATGCCTAGTGCTAGAATTGCTATAATTCGCTGGAACGTGATAAAATTGTGAAAATTTTACACATGATTTATACACAAATTTCCCACGTTGTCCTAATGTTTCAGAATTTTTGGAGTTACAGAAGTATTGTCTTTGTTCACATCATTACAGACTGTTTTGTTTTAGATAGATTTTGTTTTCTATTGCATAATGTGCTTGTCTTAATGATGCTATGGATTATATCGGGGGGTATAAGTCATGGAGAAGTTAGAATACAATAGGTATTATATAAGATTAATTATGAATGAGTTTACAACAATACTTAAAGTTTATGATTTGTCTATTATATTAACGGATCTCACGAGGTTTCTGTTGAGTTTCGTGTGCTGAAGTTTTTCAAGTTTTGGGTGAGATCACGATGGATGAAGTAATAAGGAGCGGCAAGACCCTAAGCTTGGGGATGCCCAAGGAACCCAAGGTAATATTCAAGGAAGACCCAAGCGTCTAATCTTGGGGATGCCCCGGATAGCATCCCCTCTTTCGTCTACAATTCATCAGTATGTTAATTGGAGCTACATTTTTATTCATCACATGATATGAGTTTTACTTGGAGCGTCTTATGCAATAGTTTTCTTTTGCTTGATTGTTAGTTTGCCACAATCATTGTTTGCTGGACAAACCTTTTTAGAGGGACACACATTCATTGTGATTTGTTAGAATACTCTATATGCTTCACTTGTATCTTTTGAGCTAGGCAGTTGCTCTTGTGCTTCACTTATATTTGTTAGAGCACGACGGTGGTTATATTTTATTGAAATGATTGTACTCTCATACTTCACTTAAATATTTGTGAGAGTATTAAATAGGAAGTGGTAATGAGTACAGGTTATTAGTAGCCGAAAAAGGATAGGTATTTAAGATTGATATAATAAAAACTTCCATGTAGAGATCACTAAATATGAAACATATGGTTTAATTATATTGACATTGTAATATGAAAGGGTATGAATTCATTATCATTGGTCATTAAGAATATCAATATTAAAGCTCGTTATTAACTACTCATTTAAGTGTCCGACATGGCATGGTGGGGAGGTTTGAGCATTTTTATGTCTGAATTGAAATCCTTGAGTGTTGTTATAACTATAGGGTGAACGATGGTTAACTCCTACCAACCTCCTCCCTAGGGGCAAGCAAGTAGTACTTTGCTTCGAGGGCTTATAAACTTCCATAATAAGTATATGAGTTCTTTATGACTAATGTGAGTTCATGGACAATTATGCATTCCTACCTTTCCGCAATTTTCTAGCCTCTTTGGTACCGTGCATTGCCCTTTATCACCTCGAGAGTCAATGCAAACTTTGTCGGTACATCCAAACCCCATGATATGATATGCTCTATTACACATAAGCCTCCTTATATCTTTCTCAAAACAGTCACCATACCTATCTATCATGGCATTTCCATAGCCATTCCGAGATATATTGCCATGCAACTTCCACCGTTCCATCTTATGACATGTGTGTTCATCATCATATTGCTTTGCATGATCATATAGAGATGACATGATATTTGTGGCAAAGCCACCGTTCATCATTGTTATACATGTTACTCTTGATCATTGCACATCCTGGTACATTCATATAGAGTCATATTGTTTCAGTTCATCGAGTTGTAATATCGAGTTATAAATAAATAAAAGTACGATGATCATCATTATTAGAGCATTGTCCGAGTGAAGAAAGGATGATGTAGACAATGATTCCCCCACAAGTCAGGATGAGACTCCGGATGAAAAAAGAGAGGCCAAAAGTGCCCAACAAAAAAATGAGAGAAAAAGAGAGAAGGGCAATGTTACTATCCTTTTAGCACACTTGTGCTTCAGAGTAGCACCTTGTTCTTCATATAAAGAGTCTCGTGAGTTATCACTTTCATATACTAGTGTAGTGGGAATTTTTCATCATAGAACTTGGCTTGTATATTCCGATGATGGGCTTCATCAAATGCCCGAGGTCTTCATGAGCAAGAAAGTTGGATGCACACCCACTTAGTTTTTGTTGAGCTTTCATACACTCATAGCTCTAGTGTATTTGTTGCATGTCAATCCCTACTCCTCATATTGATATCGATTGATCAGCCTCTTCATTGCCCATTGATCCGTCGAGTTGATGCGAGACTTTCTTCCTTTTTGACTTCTCCTATATATCTCTACCATCGCATTATGTTCCACATATGATGCTAATGTTCATGTCTCACGCTCTTGTATTGAGTGGATTTGAAAATTCCAAAGTGCGTTAAGAAGTATGATACAATTTCCTGGTTTAACACCGGGGTGCTCATGATTTATAATTATGCAGTGAAGGCGGAGTCATGCTTGCTTACATAATTCAATGAGTAGGGATAACACTCGTTGAGCATCGTATATTCTGAAACAGTAATGATTATGTTCTTATATTCATGGATATTATCATGTTGATATCAATTACTTCATCGTTTCTCAATATTTATATCGTAGAAGAGATTACATGATAAACAGGCTAGGTAGCATTCAACATCAAAAATTCTATTTTTATCACTTACCTACTTGAGGATGAGCAGGAATTAATCTTGGGGATGCTGATACGTCTCCAACTCCATAAATTCCCATAAACCCCGAAACCAACAGAGAACCATCGGAATGCAAGATTCTATTCTTCTGCTATCCCATCTGGAGGCCTTTTACGATACTCTACCACAGGGGGGGTCAATCACGGAGGGATCCTACATCAACCTTATTGCCCTCCAATGATGTGTGGGTAGTTTACCACAGACCTACGAGTCCATAGCTAGTAGCTAGATGGCTTCTTCTCTCTCTCTCTCTCTCTCTCTCTTTGATCTTCAATACAAAGTTCTCCATGATCTCCATGGAGTTCTATCCGATGTAATATTCTTTTGCAGTGTGTTTGTTGGGATCTAATGAATTGTGGGTTTATGATCAGATTATTCATTCAAAGTAATTGATTCTTTGATGTACTTTATTATGCATGATTGTTATAGCTTTGCATTTCTCTCCGATCTTGCCATTTGATTTGGCCAACTAGATTGATTTATTTCAGTGGGAGAGGTGCTTTGTAATGGATTCAATCTTGCGGTGTCCTCACCTCGTGACTGAACGGGTTGCGAGACACGTATTTTTATTATTGCCATTAAGGGTAAAACGACGGGGTTCATTCATATTGCTTGAGTTTATTCTGTCTACATTATGTCATCTTGCTTTGTGCAATACTCTGTTTGTTATGAACTTAATACCATAGACGCATGCTGGATAGTGGGCGATTGGTGGAGTAATAGTAGTAGATACGTGCTACCTCTTGAGCACAACGTTGGTTTTCCCCGAAGAGGAAGGGATGATGCAGCAAAGTAGCATAAGTATTTCCCTCAGTTTTTTAGAACCAAGGTATCAATCCAGTAGGAGGCTACGCGCGAGTCCCTCGTACCTGCACAAAACAAATAAATCCTCGCAACCAACGCGAATAGGGGTTGTCAATCCCTACACGGCCACTTACGAGAGTGAGATCTGATAGATATGATAAGATAATATTTTTGGTACTTTTGTGATAAAGATGCAAAGTAAAATAAAGGCAAAGTAAAAAAGCAAAGGAAATAACTAAGTAGTAGGATATTAATATGATAAAGATAGACCCAGGGGCCATAGGTTTCACTAGTGGCTTCTCTCGAGAGCATAAGTATTCTATGGTGGGTGAACAAATTACTGTTGAGCGATTGACAGAATTGAGCATAGTTATGAGAATATCTAGGTATGATCATGTATATAGGCATCACGTCTGAGACAAGTAGACCGACTCCTGCCTGCATCTACTACTATTACTCCACTCATCGACCGCTATCCAGCATGCATCTAGAGTATTCAATTAAAAACAGAGTAACGCCTTAAGCAAGATGACATGATGTAGAGGGATAAACTCATGCAATATGATGAAAACCCCATCTTGTTATCCTCGATGGCAACAATACAATATGTGCCTTGCTGCCCCTACTATCACTGGGAAAGGACACCGCAAGATTGAACCCAAAGCTAAGCACTTCTCCCATTGCAAGAAATATCAATCTAGTAGGCCAAACCAAACTGATAATTCGAAGAGACTTGCAAAGATAACCAATCATACATAAAAGAATTCAGAGAAGATTCAAATATTATTCATAGATAGACTTGATCATAAACCCACAATTTATCGATCTCAATAAACACACCGCAAAAAGAAGATTACATCGAATAGTTCTCCACAAGAGAGGGGGAGAACATTGTATTGAGATCCAAAGAGAGAGAAGAAGCCATCTAGCTAATAACTATGGACTCGTAGGTCTGAGGTAAACTACTCACACTTCATCGGAAGGGCTATGGTGTTGATGTAGAAGCCCTCCGTGATCGATGCCTCCTCCGTCGGAGCTCCGGAATAGGCCCCAAGATGGGATCTCGTGGATACAGAAAGTTACGGTGGTGGAATTAGGTTTTTGGCTCCGTATCTGATCGTTTGGGGGTATGTAGGTATATATAGGAGGAAGGAGTACGTCGGTGGAGCAACAGGGGGCCCACGAGGGTGGAGGGCGTGCCTGGGAGGGGTAGGCGCGCCCCCCTACCTCGTGGCCTCCTCTTTTGTGTCTTGACGTAGGGTCCAAGTCTCCAGGGTCTTGTTCGTTGAGAAAATCACGTTCCTGAAGGTTTCATTCCGTTTGGACTCTGTTTGATATTTCTTTTCTTTGAAACCCTAAAACAGGCAAAAAACAGCAATTCTGGGCTGGGCCTCCGGTTAATAGCTTAGTCCCAAAAATAATATAAAAGTGGAAAATAAAGCCCAATAATGTCCAAAACAGTAGATAATATAGCATGGGGCAATCAAAAATTATAGATACGTTGCAGACGTATCAAGCATCCCCAAGCTTAATTCATGCTCGTCCTCGAGTAGGTAAATGATAAAAACAGAATTTTTGATGCGGAGTGCTACTTGGCATAATTTTAATGTAATTCTTCTTAATTGTGGTATGAATATTTAGATCCGAAAGATTCAAGTAAATTTTTTAATATTGACATAAAAATAATAATACTTCAAGCATACTAACAAAGTAATTATGTCTTCTCAAAATAGCATGGCCAAAGAAAGTTATCCCTACAAAATCATATAGTCTGGCTATGCCCCATCTTCACCACATAAAATATTTAAATCATGCACAACCCCGCTGACAAGCCAAGCAATTGTTTCATACTTTTGACATTCTCAAACTTTTTCAATCTTCACGCAATACATGAGCGTGAGCCATGGATATAGCACTATAAGTGGAATATAATGGTGGTTGTGGAGAAGACAAAAAGGGAGAAGATAGTCTCACATCAACTAGGCGTACCAATGGGCTATGGAGGTGCCCATCAATAGATATCAATGTGAGTGAGTAGGGATTGCCATGCAACGGATGCACTAGAGCTATAAGTATATGAAAGTGATAACATAGGAGACTCTCTATCATGAATATCACGGTGCTACTTTGAAGCACAAGTGTGGTAAAAGGATAGTAACATTGTCGCTTCTCTCTTTTTCTCTCATTTTTTATTTGGGCCTTTTCTCTCTTTTTTATGGCCTCTTTTCTTTCTCTTTTTATTTTATTTTTCGTCCGGAGTCTCATCCCGACTTGTGGGGGAATCATAGTCTCCATCATCCTTTCCTCACTGTGACAATGCTCTAATAATGATGATCATCACACTTTTATTTTTCTTACAACTAAACAATTACAACTCGTTACTTAGAACAAAATATGACTCTATATGAATGCCTCCGGCGGTGTACCGGGATATGCAATGAATCAAGAGTGACACGTATGAAAGAATTATGAATGGTGGCTTTGCCACAAATACGATGTCAACTACATGATCATGCTAAGCAATATGACAATGATGGAGTGTGTCATAATAGACGGAACGGTGGAAAGTTGCATGGCAATATATCTCGAAATGGCTATGGAAATGCCATAATAGGTAGGTTTGGTGGCTGTTTTGAGGAAGGTATATGGTGGGTGTATGATACCGGCGAAAGGTGCGCGGTATTAGAGAGGCTAGCAAAGGTGGAAGGGTGAGAAAAGTGCGTATAATCCATGGACTCAACATTAGTCATAAAGAACTCATATACTTATTGCAAAAATGTACAAGTTATCAAAGCAAAGTATTACGCGCATGCTCCTAGGGGGATAGATTGGTAGGAAAAGACCATCGCTCGTCCCCGACCGCCACTCATAAGGAAGACAATCAAAAAATAGATCATGCTCCGACTTCATCACATAATGATTCACCATACGTGCATGCTACGGGAATCACAAACTTGAACACAAGTATTTCTCAAATTCACAACTACTCAACTAGCACAACTTTAATATCACCATCTTTATATCTCAAAACAATTATCAAGCATCAAACTTCTCATAGTATTCAACACACTCATAAGAAAGTTTTATTATTAATCTTGTATACCAAGCATATTTAGGATTTTAAGCAAATTAACATGCTATTTAAGACTCTCAAAATAATCTAAGTGAAGCATGAGAGATCAATAGTTTCTATAAAACAAATCCATCACCGTGCTCTAAAAGATATAAGTGAAGTACTAGAGCAAAACTACATAACTCAAAAGATATAAGCGTAGCACATAGAGTATTCTAACAAATTCGAAATCATGCATGGCTCTCTTAAAAAGTGTGTACAGCAAGGATGATTGTGGTAAACTAAAAAGTAAAGAATCAAATCATACAAGACGCTCCAAGCAAAACACATATCATGTGGCGAATAAAAATATAGCTCCAAGTAAAGTTACCGATAGAAGTAGACGAAAGAGGGGATGCCTTCCGGGGCATACCCAAGCTTTGGCTTTTAGGTGTCCTTAGATTATCTTGGGGGTGCCATGGGAATCCCCAAGCTTAGGATCTTGCCACTCCTTGTTCCATTATCCACCAAATCTTTACCCAAAACTTGAAAACTTCACAACACAAAACTTAAAGTAGAAAATCTCGTGAGCTCCGTTAGCGAAAGAAAACAAAAGACCACTTCAAGGTACTGTAATGAACTCATTCTTTATTTATATTGGTGTTATACCTACTTTATTCCAACTTCTCTATGGTTTATAAACTATTTTACTAGCCATAGATTCATCAAAATAAGCAAACAACACACGAAAAACAGAATCTGTCAAAAACAGAACAGTCTGTAGTAATCTGTAGCTAGCGCAAGATCTGGAATCCCAAAAATTCTAAAATAAATTTCTGGACGTGAGGAATTTATCTGTTAATCATCTGAAAAAATAATTAACTAAATACCACTTTCCAAATAAAAATGAAAGCAGTTCTCGTGCGCGCTAAAGTTTCTGTTTTTTACAGCAAGTGTAACAAGACTTTCCCCAAGTCTTCCCAACGGTTCTACTTGGCACAAACACTAATTAAACACAAAAGACACAACCAAAACAGAGGCTAGATAAATTATTTATTACTAAACAGGAGCAAAAAGTAAGGAATAAAAATAAAATTGGGTTGCCTCCCAACAAGCGCTATCGTTTAACGCCCCTAGCTAGGCATAACAAGCAAGGATAGATCTAGGTATTGCAATCTTTGGTAGGCAATCCATAAGTGGCTCTCATGATAGATTCATAAGGTAATTTAATTTTATTTCTAGGAAAGTGTTCCATGCCTTTCCTTAATGGAAATTGGAATCTAATATTTCCTTTCTTCATATCAATATTGCACCAATCGTTCTAAGGAAATGTCTACCAAGAATAATAGGACATGAAGGATTGCAATCTATGTCAAGAACAATAAAATCTACGGGCACATAATTCCTATTCGCAACAATAAGAAAATCATTAATTCTTCCCATAGGTTTCTTAATAGTGGAATCCGCAAGGTGCAAGTTTAAAGAGCAATCATCAAAATCACGGAAACCTAACAAATCACACAAAGTCTTTGGAATCATGGAAACACTAGCACCCAAATCACATAAAGCATAGCATTCATGATCTTTAATTTTAATTTTAATAGTTGGTTCCCACTCATCATAAAGCTTTCTAGGGATAGAAACTTCCAATTCAAGTTTTTCTTCATAAGATTGCATCAAGGCATCAACGGTATGTTTAGTAAACGCTTTATTTTGACTATAAGCATGAGGAGAATTTAGCACGGATTGCAACAAGGAAATACAATCAATCAAAGAGCAATTTTCATAGTTAAATTCCTTGAAATCCATAATAGTGGGTTTAGCAACATCTAGGGTTTTAATTTCTTCAATCCCACTTTTATCAATTTTAGCATCAAGATCAACAAATTCCGAATTCTTGGAATGCCTTCTAGGTAAAGGTGGATCATATTCAGTCCCATCATTATCAAGATTCATATTGCAAAACAAAGATTTAATAGGGGACACATCAATAACTTTTAGATCTTCATCATTATTTTCATAGCAACTAGAAGAGCACGCTCTTATAAAGGCATCTTTCTTAGCACGCATCCTAGCGGTTCTTTCTTTGCACTCATCAATGGAAATTCTCATGGCTTTGAGAGACTCATTGACATCATGCTTAGGTGGAAAAGATCTAAGTTTCAAAGAGTCAACATCAAGAGAAATTCTATCAACGTTCCTAGCCAACTCATCAATCTTAAGCAATTTTTCTTCAATCAAAGCATTAAAATTCTTTTGCAAAGTAAAAAATTCTTTAATATTAGATTCAAAATCAGAGGGCATCTTATTATAATTTCCATAAGAATTGTTGTAGGAATTACCATAATTATTAGAGGGATTACTAGGATAAGGCCTAGGATTAAAATTTCCTCTATACGCATTGTTACCAAAATTGTTCCTACAAACAAAATTCACATCCATAGATTCATTATTATTCTCAATCAAAGTATACAAGGGCATATCATTAGGATCAGAAGAAACACTCTTATTAGCAAATAATTTCATAAGTTCATCAGTCTTTCCACTCAAAACATTAATTTCTTCTATCGCATGCACCTTTTTATTAGTAGATCTTTGAGTATGCCATTGAGAATAATTAACCATAATATTATCTAGGACTGTAGTAGCTTCTCCTAAAGTGATTTCCATAAAAGTGCCTCCCGCGACCGAATCTAAAAGATTTCTAGAAGCAAAATTCAATCCGGCATAAATTTTTTGTATAATCATCCACAAATTTAAACCATGAGTAGGGCAATTACGTATCATTAGTTTCATTCTCTCCCAAGTTTGTGCAACATGTTCATGATCCAGTTGCTTAAAATTCATAATATCGTTTCTAAGAGAGATGATCTTAGTGGGAGGAAAATACTTAGAGATAAAAGCATCTTTGCACTTATTCCATGAATCAATACTATTTTTAGGCAAAGACGAAAACCAAGATTTAGCATGATCTCTAAGTGAAAAAGGAAATAGCTTCAATTTAACAATATCATTATCCACATCTTTCTTCTTTTGCATATCACACAAATCAATGAAGCTATTTAGATGGGTAGCGACATCTTCACTAGGAAGGCCGGAAAACAGATCTTTCATGACAAGATTCAGCAAAGCAGTATTAATTTCACAAGATTCAGCATCGGTAAGAGGAGCAACCGGAGTGCTAATAAAATAATTGTTGTTGGTATTGGTGAAGTCACACAATTTAGTATTATCTTGAGCCATCGTGACAAGCAAGCAAACTAACACACAAGCAAACAAAAAGCAAGCGGGAAAAAAAGAGGCAAATAGAGAAAGAGATGGAGGATAGAGAGAGGGCGAATAAAATGGCAAGGGTGAAGTGGGGGAGAGGAAAACGAGAGGCAAATGGCAAATAATGTAATGCGGGAGATAAGAGTATGTGATGGGTACTTGGTATGTTGACTTTTGCGTAGACCTTCCCGGAAACGGCGCCAGAAATCCTTCTTGCTACCTCTTGAGCACTGCGTTGGTTTTCCCCTAAGAGGAAGGGATGATGCAGCAAAGTAGCATAAGTATTTCCCTCAGTTTTTGAGAACCAAGGTATCAATCCAGTAGGAGGCTACGCGCGAGTCCCTCGTACCTGCACAAAACAAATAAATCCTCGCAACCAACGCGAATAGGGGTTGTCAATCCCTACACGGCCACTTACGAGAGTGAGATCTGATAGATATGATAAGATAACATTTTTGGTATTTTTGTGATAAAGATGCAAAGTAAAATAAAAGCAAAGTAAAAGCAAAGGAAATAACTAAGTATTGGGAGACTAATATGATGAAGATAGACCCAGGGGCCATAGGTTTCACTAGTGGCTTCTCTCGAGAGCATAAGTATTCTACGATGGGTGAACAAATTACTGTTGAGCAATTGACAGAATTGAGCATAGTTATGAGAATATCTAGGTATGATCATGTATATAGGCATCACGTCCGAGACAAGTAGACCGACTCCTGCCTGCATCTACTACTATTACTCCACTCATCGACTGCTATCCAGCATGCATCTAGAGTATTAAGTTAAAAACAGAGTAACGCCTTAAGCAAGATGACATGATGTAGAGGGATAAAATCATGCAATATGGTGAAACCCCATCTTGTTATCCTCGATGGCAATAATACAATACGTGCCTTGTTGCCCCTACTGTCACTGGGAGAGGACACCGCAAGATTGAACCCAAAGCTAAGCACTTCTCCCATTGCAAGAAAGATCAATCTAGTAGGCCAAACCAAACTGATAATTCAAAGAGACTTGCAAAGATAACCAATCATACATAAAAGAATTCAGAGAAGATTCAAATATTATTCATAGGTAAACTTGATCATAAACCCACAATTCATCGGTCTCAACAAACACACCGCAAAAAGAAGATTACATCGAATAGTTCTCCACAAGAGAAGGGGAGAACATTGTATTGAGATCCAAAAAGATAGAAGAAGCCATCTAGCTAATAACTATGGACCCGTAGGTCTGAGGTAAACTACTCACACTTAATCGGAAGGGCTATGGTGTTGATGTAGAAGCCCTCCGTGATCGATGCCCCCTCCGGCGGAGCTCCGGAACAGGCCCCAAGATGGGATCTCGTGGATACAGAAAGTTGCGGCGGTGGAATTAGGTTTTTGGCTCCATATCTGATCGTTTGGGGGTACATAGGTATATATAGGAGGAAGGATTACGTCGATGGAGCAACAGGGGGGCCACGAGGGTGGAGGGCGCGCCTGGGAGGGGTAGGCGCGCCCCCTACCTCGTGGCCTCATCTTTTGTGTCTTGACGTAGGGTCCAAGTCTTCCGGGTCTTGTTCGTTGAGAAAATCACGTTTCCGAATGTTTCATTCCGTTTGGACTCCGTTTGATATTCCTTTTGTTCAAAACCCTAAAACAGGCAAAAAATAGCAATTCTGGGATGGGCCTCCGGTTAATAGGTTAGTCCCAAAAATAATATAAAAGTGGAAAATAAAGCCCAATAATGTCCAAAACAGTAGATAATATAGCATGGAGCAATCAAAAATTATAGATACGCTGGAGGCGTATCAATACAGAATCATTTTGGTCTACTTGTCATGGATGTAATGCCTATATACACAATCATTGCCATGAATAACATCATAACTATGCTCTTTTCTATCAGTTGTCCAATAGTAATTTGTTCTTCCATTGTATGCTATGTTTCAAAAGAGAAGCCTCCCGTGAAAACTATGGCCACCGGGTCTACTTTCATCATATTACAAAAACCAAAAATACCTTGTTGCAATTTATTTACTTTTATTTTGTTTTGCAATTTATATATCTACCACTACCGGATTTAGTCATTGCAAGTAACGAGTTCAAGGGGATTGACAACCCTCTTCCTCATGTTGGGTGCAAATATTTGCTCTTGCATTTGTAGGTGATGTTCACTAGGCTTGGTGTGATTCTCCAATTGGTTCGATAACATTGGTTCTTACTGAGGGAAATACTTATCAGCTACTATATTGCTTCACCCTTCCCCTTCGGGGAAGAACCCAATGCAGCTCACAAGTAGAAGTGACTGACTGGTAAGTTTGTTCCGGGTGCACACAAGTGAGGAGAAAGTGTGCGTGAAAGACTAGTGTTGGTCTATGGGGATAGTCTAGATCCCGCCAGACGTAATGGCCAGGAACCGGTGGATGTGGCTGGGGCATTACAATTGATATCAAAGCTGACCCTTGTAGTTACATGGACACGTGCAATTCAGGTGTGTGGGACCCGTTGTGGCACATGACGTGGCACATGTGTCGGACTGGGCACGTGTACGTGTGCCAAGAGGGCACGTTCCTGATGGGCCAACGAGGTCATTGGTTCCTTTGAGTGGGAGGCGTATGTGAGAGCCTGGCTTAATTGGAATGATATGTTACTCATATAAACAAGGATTTCCTTCTTTTCTGCAAGCCCAATTGAAAAGAAATCCAAAGTTAAGTGTGCTTAGCTTGGAATATTTTGAGGATGGGTGACCAACCGAAAGTTGGTCCTGGGTGCGCATGAGCGAGGAAAGAGTGTGCAGGAAAGACTAGTGTTGGTGTGTGGGGAGAGTCTAGATCCCACCAGGCGTAACGGCCAAGACCCGGTGGACAGCCGTGTGTACTTTCTTGCTACGCAACTAGAGGTTGAGGACATATGCTTTAGACAACTGAGGTCTCATCAGCTTGTTTTGTTGCTTGTGGTGCACCTCCAGGGTAGGGCTAATGTTTTTTGAACTATGTTGAAGTGCTATCTGTTTTTTATATTCTTTTGTCAGCGCGTTTATATGCACTAATGGCGACCTTTGATGACCAGTGGATGTAATATGCCGTAATTTCTTTATTGTATAGTCTAGGTTTATTCTTAGTCGGTATGCTGTAATTTAGGCAGAAAGCTTCAAGGGAGCTCAACGTCGTCGATCCCTCAGGCCGGCCCGTAAGTCGCTATACATGGGCCGAAATGTGGGCCTATAATAATCTTGGGCCATTAGCAGGCCTAAACGAATAGTAGTTTTGCGCCTTTATCAGGCCAGTAAAATTCGGGCTTGTTGGGCCAGAAAATACCTTGAGTTTTTAATAGGCTGGAAATTAGATTGGGCTAGATTGAGCTAAAAAATTCATGGGCCAACAACAAACCGAAACATGCGTAGGCCCATTTTTGGCCCAATTACATACGAGCCGTTAACGGGCCAAAATTTATCTCAGGCCTTGGTTCGCCCAATAAAATTATGGGCTTTTGATGTCTACTATGCAACCTTCTTCTTGTAGACTCGTGTTGTGCCTCCAAGCGCAGAGTTCTGTAGGACAGTAGCAAATTTCCCTCAAGTGGATGACCTAAGGTTTATCAATCCGTGGGAGGCGTAGGATGAAGCTGGTCTCTCTCAAACAACCTGCAACCAAATAACAAAGAGTCTCTTGTGTCCCCAACACACCCAATACAACGGTAAATTGTATAGGCGCACTAGTTCGGCGAAGAGATGGTGATACAAGTGCAATATGGATGGTAGATATAGGTTTTTGTAATCTGGAAATATAAAAACAGCAAGGTAACTAGTAGTAAAAGTGAGCGAAAATGGTATTGCAATGCTTGGAAATAAGTCCTAGGGTCCATACATTCACTAGTGCAAGTTCTCTCAACAATGATAACATAATTAGATCATATAACAATCCCTCAACGTGCAACAAGGAGTCACTCCAAAGTCACTAATAGCGGACAACAAACGAAGAGATTATTGTAGGGTATGAAACCACCTCAAAGTTATTCTTTCTGATCGATCTATTGGGCTATTCCTATAAGTGTCACAAACAGCCCTAGAGTTTGTACTAAAATAACACCTTAAGACACACATCAACCAAAACCCTAATGTCACCTAGATACTCCAATGTCACCACAAGTATCCATGGGTTTGATTATATGATATGCATCACACAATCTCAGATTCAACTATTCAAACCAACACAAAGAACTTCAAAGAGTGCCCCAAAGTTTCAACTGGAGAGTCAAGACGAAAACGTGTGCCAACCCCTATGCATAAGTTCACAAGGTCACAGAACCTGCAAGTTGATCACCAAAACATACATCAAGTATATCACGTGAATATCCCATTGTCACCACAGATAAGCACACGCAAGACATACATCAAGTGTTCTCAAATCCTTAAAGACTCAATCCGATAAGATAACTTCGAACGGAAAACTCAATCCATTACAAGAAGGTAGAGGGGGAAGAAACACCATATGATTCAACTATAGTAGCAAAGCTCGCGGTACATCAAGTTCGTGCCATATCAAGAACACGAGAGAGAGAGAGAGAGAGAGAGAGATCAAACACATAGCCGGTACATACCCTCAGTCCCGAGGGTGAACTACTCCCTCCTCATCATGGAGAGCGCCGGGATGATGAAGATGGCCACCAGTGATGATTCCCCCCTCCGACAGGGTGCCGGAACAGGGTCCCGGTTGGTTTTTTGTGGCTACAGAGGCTTGCGGCGGCGGAACTCCCGATCTAGGTTTCTTTTCGTGGGTTTCTATATTTATAAGAATTTTTGGCATCAAGAACAAGTCAGGAGGGGTCCATGAGTCAACGATAAGGACGGAGGATGCGCCCGGGGGGTAGGTCGCGTCCTCCAACCTTGTGGTTGGCTCGGGACTCTTCTGGTCCAACTATTTTGCTTCGGGGGATTCTTCTAGTCCATAAAAAATCACCGTGATTTTTTAGCTCGTTTGGACTCCGTTTGATATTCCTTTTCTGCGAAACTAAAAAACAAGGAAAAATAGAAACTAGCACTAGGCTCTAGGTTAATTGGTTAGTCCCAAAAATCATATAAAATAGCATATAAAATAACCAAGATAGATAATATAATAGCATGGAACAATAAAAAATTATAGATACATTGGAGACGTATCAAGCATCCCCAAGCTTAATTCATGCTCGTCCTCGAGTAGGTAAATGATAAAAGCAGAATTTTTGATGTGGAATGCTATCAAGTACACGAGTTTGATCAATGATAATTTCAATCACTTTTTCTATCATCATTATATATCATAGCGGTAGTTCATCTCATAAAGCTTCTCATGATCAGGTAGCAAGCTATTCACATGTAAACTTTCTTGAAGACTAACAAACCATTTTCTCAGTCATCAAACAATTGCAATTCATCTTATTTTCAGGAAGGGTCTATGTAAGAGCTTTGATTTAGCAAATCCCACATACTCAAATATCATATAGTCCTCCATGATTGCTACCACTCAAAGCATATTTTTAGAACAAATAGCAGCCATTGAACACAGAGAAAGATAGGGGCTTAATGTTTCGCCTCCCCACTTATTTATCATATAGATAATTGTCAACAATAATAATTCATGATCAAATATATTTGAATGGCCATATATGCTTAGATCTTTCCCCATCACATGATTCTTGCCAACTAAACAGTAGGTTGGAATGAGAAGGAATACTACTAACTCTTGCATAAAATTAAAAGATAGGCCCTTCGCAGAGGGAAGCAGGGATTTGCAAAGGTGCCAGAGCTCGAAGCTTTTAAAACTGAGATGAAAATAATTTTGAGAGGTATGCATTCATTGTCAACATAACAACCAAGGGTTCCCAATATCTTCCATACTAGATACATTATAGGCGGTTCCCAAACAGAAAGGTAAAGATTTTACTCCCCCTCCACCAACAATCACATTCCACGGCTGGTCCGAACAACGGGTACCGTCCAACTATCAACAATCCTGGGGGAGTTTTGTTTAATTTATTTTTGATTTTATTTTTGATCTTTTGATCATAGGACTGGGCATCCCAATTACTTGCCACTCTCTCGTAACTGATGAGCGGAGTCCACTCATCGTGAGAATAACCCACCTAGCATGGAAGATACTGACAGCCCCTAGTCGCTACATGAGCGATTCGGGCATACAAAACAGATTATTATTTGAAGGTTTAGAGTCTGGCACATGCAAATTTACTTGGAATGGCAGGTAAATTCCGCATATAGGTAGATATGGTGGACACTCATGGAAGAAACTTGGTTCAAGGATTTTGGATGCACAAGCAATATTCCCACTTAGTACAGAGATTTTGGCTAGCAAAAGATTCTAATAGCAAGCACCACATGTTGGACGATCCATAACAATATAACTTCTATACAAATATACCCAAGCATAACTCATTATGTTTTATTCCTTGTCCAACCTCAACTAATTTGCTCAAGTTTGAAAATAATTAATGGGGCTCACAATCATAGAAGATGTACATGATAGTATATTTATATGTGAAATCTCTCTTCCTTCAATATTATTTCATGAATTGTTCAAGTGATCAATACTATGTTTGCTAACTTTCAATAAATTTACCACCTCTACTTCTTATTGTTGGGGAACGCAGTATTTCAAAAAATTTACCTACGATCACGCAAGATCTATCTAGGAGATGCATAGCAACGAGAGGGGAGAGTGTGTCTACGTACCCTGGTAGACCGAAAGTGGAATCATTTAGTAACGCGATTGATGTAGTTGAACGTCTTCGCGATCCAACCGATCCAAGTACCGAACGTATGGTACCTCCGTGATTAGCACACATTCAGCTCGATGACGTCCCTCGAACTCTTGATCTAGTTGAGTCCGCGGGAGAGTTCCGTCAGCATGATGGCGTGTTGATGGTGATGATGAAGTTACCGACGCAGGGCTTCGCCTAAGCACTACAACGATATGACCGAGGTGTGTAACTGTGGAGGGGGGCACCGCAAACGGCTAAAAGATCAACTTGTGTGTCTTCGGGGTGCCCCCTCCCCATGTATATAAACGGGGGAGGAGAGGAGGCCGCCCTAGGAGGGGGCGCGCCATGGGAGAGTCTTACTTGGACTCCTAGTCCAAGTAGGATTCGCCCCCCCTTCCTAGTCCACGTAGGAGAAGAAGGGAAAGAGGAGAGAAGAGAAGGAAGGAGGGGGCGCCGCCCCCTCCCGTTGTCCAATTCGGACTGGGCAAGGGGGGGTGCCACCTCTGGCAGGCCCTCTCTCTTCTCCACTAAGGCCCATTGTGGCCCATTAATCCCCCAAGGGGTTCCGGTAACCCCCCGGTACTCCAGAAAATGCCCGAACCTATCTGAAACCATTCCGGTATCCCAACATAACCTTCCAATATATCAATCTTTATGTCTCGACCATTTCAAGACTCCTCGTTATGTCTGTGATCTCATCCGGGACTCCGAACAAACTTTGGTTCATCAAAACGCGAAACTCATAATACAAATCGTCATCGAACGTTAAGCGTGCGGACCCTACGGGTTCGAGAACTATGTATACATGACCGAGACCTATCTCCGATCAATAACCAATAGCGGAACCTGGATGTTCATATTGGCTCCTACATATTCTATGAAGATCTTTATCGGTCAAACCGCATAACAACATACGTTGTTCCCTTTGTCATCGGTATGTTACTTGCCCGAGATTCGATCGTAGGTATCATCATACCTAGTTCAATCTCATCACCGGCAAGTCTCTTTACTCATTTCGTAATGCATCATCCCGTGGCTTACTCATTAGACACATTGCTTGCAAGTCTCATAGTGCTGTGCATTACCGAGAGGGCCCAGAGATACCTCTCCGATACACGGAGTGACAAATCCAAATATTGATCTATGCCAACTCAAAAAACACCATCGGAGACACCTATAGATCATCTTTATAATCACCCAGTTATATTGTGATGTTTGATAACACACAAGGTGTTCCTCCGGTATCCGGGAGTTGCATAATCTCATAGTCTGAGGAACATGTATAAGTCAAGAAGAAAGCAATAGCAGAAAAACTAAACGATCATTATGCTAAGCTAATAGATGGGTATTGTCCATCACATCATTCTCTAATGATGTGATCCCGTTCATCAAATGACAACACATGTCTATGGCTAAGAAACTTAACCATCTTTGATCAATGAGATAGTCAAGTAGAGGCATACTAGTGGCACTCTGTTTGTCTATGTATTCACACATGTACTAAGTTTCCGGTTAATACAATTCTAGGATTAATAATAAACATTTATCATGATATAAGGAAATATAAATAGCAACTTTATTATTGCCTTTCGGGCATATTTCCTTCAGTCTCCCACTTGCACTAGAGTCAATAATCTAGATTACATAGTAATAACTCTAACACCCATGGAGCCTTGGTGTTGATCATGTTTTGCTCATGAGAGAGGCTTAGTCAACGGGTTTGCAACATTCAGATCTGTATGTATCTTGCAAATCTCTATGTCTCCCTCCTTGACTTGATCGCAGATGGAATTGAAGTGTCTCTTGATGTGCTTGGTTCTCTTGTGAAATCTGGATTCCTTTGCCAAGGAAATTGCACCAGTATTGTCACAAAAGATTTTCATTGGACCTGATGCACTAGGTATTGCACCTAGATCGGATATGAACTCCTTCATCCAGACTCCTTCATTTGGTGCTTCCGAAGCAGTTATGTACTCCGCTTCACACCTAGATCCCACTACGACGCTCTGCTTAGAACTGCACCAACTGACATCTCCACCATTCAATAAAAATATGTATCCGGTTTGTGACTTAGAGTCATCCGGATCAGTGTCAAAGCTTGCATCGATGTAACCGTTTATGATGAGCTCCTTGTCACCTCCATAAACGAGAAACATATCCATAGTCCGTTTTAGGTATTTTAGGATGTTCTTGACCGCTGTCTAGTGATCCACTCCTGGATTACTTTGGTACCTCCCTGCTAAACTAATAGTAAGGCACACATCAGGTCTAGTACACAGCATTGCATACATGATAGAACCTATGGCTGAGGCATAGGGAATGACTTTCATTTTCTCTCTATTTTCTGCAGCGGCCGGGCATCGAGTCTGACTCAACTTCACTCCTTGTAACACAGGCAAGAACCCTTTCTTTGACTGATCCATTTTGAACTTCTTCAAAACTTTATCAAGGTATGTGCTTTGTGAAAGTCCAATTAAGCGTCTTGATCTACCTCTATAGATCTTGATGCCCAATATATAAGCAGCTTCACCGAGGTCTTTCATTGAAAAATTCTTATTCAAGTATCCTTTTTTGCTATTCAGAAATTCAGTATCATTTCCGATCAACAATATGTCATCCACATATAATATTAGAAATGCTACGGAGCTCCCACTCACTTTCCTGTAAATGCAGGCTTTGCCAAAAGTCTGTATAAAACCATATGCTTTGATCACACTATCAAAGTATATATTCCAACTCCGAGAGGCTTGCACCAGTCCATAAATGGATCGCTGGAGCTTGCACACTTTGTTTGCTCCTTTAGGATCGGCAAAACCTTCTGGTTGCATCATATACAACTCTTCTTTGAGATATCCATCAAGGAATGCAATTTTGACATCCATTTGCCAAATTTCATGATCATAAAATGCGGCAATTGCAAACATAATTCAGACAGACTTAAGCATCGCTACGGGTGAGAAGGTCTCATCGTAGTCAACTCCTTGAACTTGTCGAAAACCTTTTGCAACTAGTCAAGCTTTGTAGACAGTAATATCACCATCAGCGCCAGTCTTCTTCTTGAAGATCCATTTATTCTCTCTGGCTTGCCGATCATCAGGGAAGTCAACCAAAGTCCACACTTTGTTCTCATACATGGATCCCATCTCACATTTCATGGCCTCTAGCCATTTGCGGAATCTGGGTTCATCATCGCTTCCTCATAGTTCGTAGGTTCGTCATGGTCAAGTAACATGACCTCCAGAACAAGATTACCGTACCACTCTGGTGCGGATCTTGCTCTGGTTGACCTACGAGGTCCGGTAGTAACTTGATCAGAAGTTTTATGATCATCATCATTAGCTTCCTCACTGAATGGTGTAGGAATCACTAGAACTGATTTCTGTGATGAACTACTTCCAATGAGGGAGAAGGTACAGTTACCTCATCAAGTTCTACTTTCCTCCCACTCACTTCTTTCGAGAGAAACTCCTGCCCTAGAAAGGATCCATTCTTAGCAACGAATATCTTGCCTTTGGATCTGTGATAGAAGGAGTACCCAATAGTCTCCTTTGGGTATCCTATGAAGACACATTTCTCCGATTCGGGTTCGAGCTTATCAGGTTGAAGCTTTTTCACATAAGCATCGCAACCCCAAACTTTAAGAAACGACAACTTGGGTTTCTTGCCAAACCACAGTTCATATGGTGTCGTCTCCATGGATTCGATGGTGCCATATTTAACGTGAATGCAGCCGTCTCTAAAGCATAACCCCAAAACGATAGCGGTAAATCAGTAAGAGACATCATAGATCGCACCATATCTAATGAAGTGCGGTTATGACATTCGGACACACCATTACACTGTGGTGTTCCAGGTGGCGTGAGTTGCGAAACTATTCCACATTGTTTCAAATGAAGACTAAACACATAACTCAAATATTCACCTCCACGATTAGATCGTAGAAACTTAATTTTCTTGTTACGATGATTTTCCACTTCACTCTGAAATTCTTTGAACTTTTCAAATGTTTCAGACTTATGTTTCATCAATTAGATATACCCATATCTTCTGAAATTATCTGTGAAGGTCAGAAAATAACGATACCCGCCGCAAGCATCAACACTCATTGGACCCATACATCAGTATGTATTATTTCCAATAACTCTGTTGCTCACTTCATTGTTCCGGAGAACGAAGTTTTAGTCATCTTGCCCATGAGGCATGGTTCACAAGCATCAAGTGATTCCAAAAGCCCATCAGCATGTAGTTTCGTCATGCGCTTTACACCAATATGACCTAGACGGCAGTGCCACAAATAAGTTGCACTATCATTATTAAACTTATATCTTTTGGCTTCAATACTATGAATATGTGTATCACTACTACGAGATTCAATAAAAATAGACCACTCATCAAGGGTGCATGACAATAAAATATATTACTCATATAAATAGAACAACCATTATTCTCTGATTTAAATGAATAACCGTCTCGCATCAAACAAGATCCAGATATAATGTTCATGCTTAACGCTGGCACCAAATAACAATTATCCGGGTCTAATACTAATCTCGAAGGTAGATGTAGAGGTAGCGTGCCGACGGTGATCACATCGACTTTGGAACCATTTCCCACGCGCATCGTCGCCTTGTCCTTAGCCAATCTTCGTTTAATCTGTAGCCCCTGTTTCGAGTTGCAAATATGAGCAACAGAACTAGTATCAAATACCCATGCGCTACTACGAGCATTAGTAAGGTATACATCAATAACACGTATATCAAATATACCTTTCACTTTGCCATCCTTCTTATCCGCCAAATACTTGGGGCAGTTCCGCTTCCAGTGACCAGTCCCTTTGCAGTAGAAGCACTCAGTCTTAGGCTTAGGTCCAGACTTGGGCTTCTTCACTTGAGCAGCAACTTGTTTGTTGTTCTTCTTGAAGTTCCCCTTCTTCCCTTTGCCCATTTTCTTGAAACTAGTGGTGTTCTTGACCATCAACACTTGATGCTTCTTCTTGATTACTATCTCTGCAACCTTTAGCATTGCGAAGAGCTCGGGAATTGTCTTATCCATCCCTTGCATATTATAGTTCATCATGAAGCTTTTGTAGCTTGGTGGTAGTGATTGAAGAACTCTTTCAATGACACTATCATCAGGAAGATTAACTCCCAATTGAGTCAAGTGGTTGTGGTACCCAGACATTCTGAGTATATGTTTACTAACAGAACTATTCTCTTCCATCTTGCAGCTATAGAACTTATTGGAGACTTCATATCTCTCAATTCGGGAATTTGCTTGAAATATTAACTTCAACTCCTGGAACATCTCATATGCTCCATGACGTTCAAAACATCGTTTAAGTCCCGATTCTAAGCCGTAAAGCATGGGACACTGAACTATTGAATAGTCATCAGCTTTGCTCTACCAGACGTTCATAACATCTGGTGTTGCTCCTGCACCGGGCTTTGCACCTAGTGGTGCTTCCAAGACGTAATTCTTCTGTGCAGCAATGAGGATAATCCTCAAGTTATGGACCCAGTCCGTATAGTTGCTTCCATCATCTTTCAACTTGGCTTTCTCCAGGAACGCATTAAAATTCAAAGGAACAGTAGCACGGGTCATTTATCTACAACAACATAGACATGCAAAATACTACCAGGTACTAAGTTCATAAATTAAAGTTCAATTAATCATATTACTTAAGAACTCCCAATTAGATAGACATCTCTCTCGTCATCTAAATGATCATGTGATCCATATCAACTAAACCATGTCTGATCACCACGTGAGATGGAGAAGTTTTCAATGGTGAACATCACTATGTTGATCATATCTACTATATGATTCACGCTCGACCTTTCGATCTCACTGTTCCAAGGCCATATCTGCATATGCTAGCCTCTTCAAGTTTAACCTGAGTATTCTGCGTGTGCAAAACTGGCTTGCACCCGTTGTATGTGAACGTAGAGCTTATCACACCCGATCATCATGTGGTGTCTTGGCACGACGAACTGTAGCAACGGTGCATACTCAGGGAGAACACTTATACCTTGAAATTTAGTGAGAGATCATCTTATAATGCTACCGCCGTACTAAGCAAAATAAGATGCACAAAGGATAAACATCACGTGCAATCAAAATAAGTGATATGATATGGCCATCATCATCTTGTGCCTTTGATCTCCATCTCCAAAGCACCGTCATGATCACCATCATCACCGGCTTGACACCTTGATCTCCATCATAGCATCATTGTCATCTCGCCAATGATTGCGTCTACGACTATCGCTACCGCTTAGTGATAAAGTAAAGCAATTACATGGCGATTGCATTTCATACAATAAAGTGACAACCATATGGCTCCTGCGAGTTGCCGATAACTGTTACAAAACATGATCATCTCATACAACAATTTATATCATCACGTCTTGACCATATCACATCACAACATGCCCTGCAAAAAACAAGTTATACGTCCTCTACTTTGTTGTTGCAAGTTTTACGTGCTGCTACGGGCTTCTAGCAAGAACCATTCTTACCTACGCATCAAACCACAATGATTTTTCATCAAGTGTGTTGTTTTAACCTTCAACAAGGACCGGGCGTAGTCAAACTCGACTCAACTAAATCTGGAGAAACAGACACCCACTAGCCACCTGTGTGTGAAGCACGTCGGTAGAACCAGTCTCATGAACGCGGTCATGTAATGTCGGTCTGGGCCGCTTCATCCAACAATACCACCGAATCAAAGTAAGACATTGCTAGTAAGTGATACGTCTCCAACGTATCTATAATTTTTGGTTGCTCCGTGCTATATTATCTACTGTTTTGGATATTATTGGGCTTTATTATCCACTTTTATATTATTTTTGGGACTAACCTATTAACCGGAGGCCCAGCCCAGAATTGTTGTTTTTTGCCCGTTTTAGGGTTTCGAAGAAAAGGAATATCAAACGGAATGAAACCTTCGGGAACGTGATTTTCTCAACAAACAAGACCCGGGGGACTTGGACCCTACGTCAAGACACAAAAGAGGAGGCCACGAGGTAGGGGGGTGCGCCCACCCCCACCAGGCGTGACCTCCACCCTTGTGGGCCCCCTGTTGCTCCACCGACGTACTCCTTCCTCCTATATATACCTACGTACCCCCAAATGATCAGATACGGAGCCAAAAACCTAATTCCACCGCCGCAACTTTTTGTATCCACGAGATCCCATCTTGGGACCTGTTCCGGAGCTCCGCCGGAGGGGGCATCGATCACGAAGGGCTTCTACATCAACACCATAGCCTCTCTGATGAAGTGTGAGTAGTTTACCTTAGACCTACGGGTCCATAGTTAGTAGCTAGATGGCTTCTTCTCTCTTTTTGGATCTCAATACAATGTTCTCCCCCTCTCTTGTGGAGATCTATTCGATGTAATCTTCTTTTTGCGGTGTGTTTGTTGAGACCGATGAATTGTGGGTTTATGATGAAGTTTATCTATGAACAATATTTGAATCTTCTCTGAATTCTTTTATGTATGATTGGTTATCTTTGCAAGTCTCTTTGAATTATCAGTTTGGTTTGGCCTACTAGATTGATCTTTCTTGCAATGGGAGAAGTGCTTAGCTTTGGGTTCAATCTTGCGGTGTCCTTTCCCAGTGACAGTAGGGGCAACAACACGTATTGTATTGTTGCCATAGAGGATAACAAGATGGGGTTTATATCATATTGCATGAGTTTATCCCTCTACATCATGTCATCTTGCTTAAAGCATTACTATGTTCTCTTGAACTTAATACTCTAGATGCATGCTGGATAGCGGTCGATGTGTGGAGTAATAGTAGTAGATGCAGGCAGGGGTCGGTCTACTTGTCTCGGACGTGATGCCTATATACATGATCATACCTAGATATTCTCATAACTATGCTGTAACATCCCAAATTTTCAATTTGAAATGTTATACATTAGGTCATCATGCATATTATATTTTATTTTGCTTTTAGTTTTGATCCTAGAAAATCCTAAGCAACTCAAGGACCTACGGAGAGAGTTGGGGATTTCGTTATTTACGTATTTGAGTTTTCTCAAATTATGTAAACAGGATCATTTGATGTTATTTATTTTATCATCAATTATTTCTATTACAAAAATATGAGAGAGGGAATAAAATGACTTTCCCAAAATATAGAAATATTGAGGATTTAATAAAAAAATCAAATAAGTTTTATTTCGGAGTTTTTCGGTATTTTTATTTGAATTTAGGAAAATGCGCGTTTTTCAAAGTTATAGTTTGGGCCCAGATAAATGTTCACTTTATCTGGCTTGATTTTAGAAACCCGGCAAAATTTATTTCGTGATTTTTGGAGTCCGTTTAGTATTTATTTTTATTTTTCTTCCGAGCGGATTTAAAAAAACGCGTAACCGACTACGGGCCGTACCCGGCCAGGAAACCTCCGCCCGGGGCCTTTAAATAGCGCCCGAGGCCCGCGAGAGAAAGCCAGCCCGCCACCACCGAAACCCTAGCCGCCGCCCTAGCCAGCCGCCGCCGCCTCTAGCCGC